>NW_027116725.1:40903-74257 GCF_000696795.3 Halyomorpha halys | reverse complement strand
TATATATTTAATAAGAAATATTTATGTTCAACATAATTTTTGTAATTGCTCTCTCCATTTTTGAAATTACCCCAACTGTCAACTAATATCGTTTTTTTAGACTTAATTATTTCTACTCAAGGGACCTTAAAACATATATTTCTGTTAAACATCAAAGTATATCGAAATTTTACACAATCGATTGTAAACTTCTTGTTCATGTATATGTAGTAGGCCAGTGATAGTAAAAATAAATCAATTTAAATAAAATATCGGTTAATTTAATAACCCTATAGTTAATAATAATCGATGGCAATGTTGTTTGATTAATCATGATGGTTTGTCAACGGTGAAAAAAAAGAAAGATATGATCAAAACATTTTTCCAATAAGACATAAATTACTGGTGATTTTCCAGGCGTCGATCAAAAGCTTTTCAGTTTTATGTCCCCACGTTATTAGGGACCTGTCAGAATAAACAAGCTGTGCTCAAAAGCTTAACAACATAATCAGTGAATCAAAAATACCCGCGAAGCCTCTAATTCAGCCTTTCAAAGGACCATAATTTGATTTGCTCCGGGAATAAAAATGCTATTATTTTCAAATTTTGAAGGAATTCAGTTTCTTTCTGGTTTCTAAAGAATTTCTAGGTATATAATTTTATTTGTGGGTAATTGTTCATGCATTATAGATATTTTTGAAAAGCAATTATAAAACTGTACACGTCGTTGAAACCTCAGTCGTACATCTTTGTCTACTATCAAAACTATACTTCTGTTTTGTTAGGACTTTTTTGTTGAATTTAACTCATTTAACATTTGCTTTTTTGTCGAACATGAAAGTTTTTAGTTTCAATATGATAATATACTACAGCTGTCTCATAACAATTCATGCGTCAGTTATGGTGAAAGTCACACTAAGCCAGAATTTATATAGTTCCTTTTATTTCAATAGTCTAATTCATTCCAATTAAATAGAAATAATAATCAATAAACGGATCGCTACTTAATTTAGCTAACGAATTTATTTATGGGAATTTCATCTTATATATAATATATATTGATCCAAGGGCGTACCTATCAAACGTATGGGGGCAAGCAACCGTCAATCAGGGTGGAGGACAAACCATTGACATTTCAGCACGGAAAAAGCGAATGAAACTAACATTTTAGGAATATCAGATATAATTGTTGCAGATTAAATAATTTATTTATATTAAATTAATAATTTTTTCATTTCTAGGGGGGGGGGCAGTTGCCTTTAATTACCTTATTTGGTTACTTATAAACTTTACTTACAACAAACTTTGTTATTAAGGGTTAAGTTTTGCTACATCTTCCAATAATAACTATTCATTGGATATTTTACCAAATTTAGAAGTGTGAGGCTGTTGTTTCTAGTGAATTGAATTTAATGACGAACATTTCTTAATATTACACTAGCGGATGTACCCCGAACATCCACTCATTATAAGAATTCAATCTTTTCTTCTAAAATTATCACAGCAAGGTAAATCCATTATTTTTTTATGGGCTCCAAGCCACATTGGCATTGTAGGTAACGAGCTCGCGGACAAAGCTGCAAGAGAGGCACTCACGCTCACTGGCCGAGGCACCGCCGTTCTTACCCCTTCAGAACTCAGTACATCCCTTAAATTACAAATATTAGAAAAATGGCAGGCCAAGGAAAGCTCTCCGAATAAATTAAAAGAAATAAAAAGAATCTGTAAAACCATGGTCAACATCCTACCGCAACAGCCGTAGGGAGGAAGCTGCTCTAACCCGCTTAAGAATAGGTCATACTGTCCTCACGCACTCTCACCTAATCAGAAAACTGCCACCTCCAACGTGCAAATATTGTCAGTCCATTCTCACGATTAGACATATTTTTGAAGAATGTACTCACTATTTGCCAATAATAAACAGGAAAGGACTGACCCCAAATTTATCAGAAACTCTCACAGATGAGGAAGCTAAAATTACATTAGTACTTGAATTTTTAAAAGCACATCGCCTTCTTTCTAAATTATAACTCCTCTTTGAGTGACCTAACCGCATGAGGACCCCTTTAAATATTGCGTGATAGTTCGCAAACCGCTTTTATAAAATAGGAAAGTACAGTGAATAAAATATTTATTTTACAAACAATTATGTATTCAGAAAATATTACATGTTATGCAATCGTTAAATTTTAATAACAATTTTGATGTGATGGGTGCATGTGCTTTGCCTGAACTAGTTATTTTATGGTTGGCTTTGTTTTAACCAGTGCAACTTTCATGTCGTTTATTGCCTATAATCTATTTCGAAATTTTCTATTGATAGTTAGTAATTTAGGAAACGTTGACTCACAGTCGTAGGTGGTTGCGAATGAAATCTTGTCTCTTAGAGTCATACTTGCAACATTATGATGGACTGAGCCACTTACAAAATCTGCGCTCTTTTTTCGCCGTCCTTTAAAAACCGCTTCGAGAACCCCACTCTGAGAACCACTGGACTAGAAAATGGACGGATGTCCGAAGATTAAATAAAGATATTGAGGTTCAGAAGTTTTTTTTTCTTGTAAAAAAAACACAGAACGCATAATATTAATTAACGCGACTGAATTAATGAAAACAATATATATATATTTTTTCCATAACCATTTAGTAAAAAAACATAGATAACATATTGCAGCAAACAATACCTGCAAAAAATGAATGAAATACAATGATTAAGCACATAGTTCTACTCCTATATTGAGATTATTAAACTCCGAAAAAATAAAATTTAAAATTATTGTCTACAAAATCATCGTAGCATGATATTATAAAGAATATTATGATTATATATCCTTCCTTGATAAAATGTTCATGAAACGGAAAAATATCAAATTGGAAAATCGTGTACACCAAATATCGAGATATTCAATACTTTAGGGAATTATTTAAGAAATGGCAGATAACATTCTAGGTTGATATTTGTGTGGTTAAATCATACTCAACTATTTTAAAGTATTTGATGTAATTAAACTCAATAATTAATTATTTATTTATCATGAGATGAGAACTAATAGGAAGTGTGTGGGAAACAGATTGACTTACACCATTATTGTTTCTCCTCCAATGCTGTTTATATTTTTGAGAATTATTTAAATTCATTATAAATAAATAATAATACGTTAAAGTGAATTTTGGAATGTTATGAATCTTAAAGCCTATTATAAAAAAAAATTCAAATCGGACTCATGGTCACAGCGTACAACGAAATAGACTTTTTTGCTTTGAATACGAAAGTGGTGTAAGTCGAAGGTTTCATTATATCCAACTCTTCAGGGAAATTGGATGAAATGTTTGTTAAGAATTAACATCTTACGTTTCTGAACAACTTAAATTTTTTACTTCTGCCCGGTCATATTTAACATAAGGAGGGGGCTAAGTTAGGGAGGAGGAGTGTTGAGTGTTCATTCCGTAGAACAACTACTCCCAATCCAGGCCGAATTCGGATAAGAACAATGTTACTAAGGTCGCCTTAATTACCTCGGCTACTGACGACCCAACTATTCCAATTTTTAATCAACAACGAATAATATAATAATAAATTATTTTTTGTTTATTAAGATTTTCTGAGACTGCCCTACATTTTCATTTAATAATGTTACTCTTACTCCTGTCGAACAGATCAGCTACCTTGGAATACATCTGAACAAACGATTAACCTGGAATCCTCACACAAGACTGAAAAGACAGGAAACTGCCTTCGATTTCGACTATTTCAGCACTTACTAGTACAAACGGTCTAAACTTCCAACTCATTACAAAAGACTGATCTACATGACTGTAATAAGGCCAATCTGGACATATGGAGTTGAGCTTTGGGGCTCCACTAAACCTTCGATTTCCTCTCCTATCCAATCCAAAATCCTTCGTAAAATCCTCAATGATCCTTACTTTGTCACAAATAAAATCCTACACGCAGACCTTAATGTTCCATATATAACCGATCTAGCCCAAACCACATATCACTCCTTCTATTATAAACTCCCTAATCACTCAAACCCCTATTTTCTAACCTTTCATCCTCTTCCATTCCTGACAATCCTGATCCAAGGCGCCAGAAAAGAAGATTGCCAAGAGGCCTGCTAATGTGAAATGTTATTAGTGTAGTTTCTTGTAACACTCCATTTTAACTAAGATCAAATTTACCAAATGTATTATATAATATTGTAAATTTCAATAAAGATATTTAAAAAAAAAAAATTTCTGGGAATCCAATCCTTACAGTCCAAAATCCTTCGTAAAATCCTTAACGCTCCTTACTTTGTTACAAATCAAATCATTCATCATGACCTTGATGTCCCATATGTTGCCTATTTGGGTAAAACCAGATACCATTCCTTCCATGGAAAACTTCCCAACCACCCAAATCCACTTGTTTCTAACCTGGCTTCTCCTTCATTACCTAATAATCCTCCTAGGCGTCTGAAAAGAAGGTGGCCTCGGGATCTTCTCTTCTAGAAATGTTATTGGAGTTCTATCAATAGGTAGATTCTCCACATGTTTGTATCATGTCACTATCTCACCTACAGCAAATTTACGTGTTGTATATATGGTATACAGTTGTAAATAACAATAAATAAATAATTTTAAAAAAAAAGCTGGAAACATACTTCAGTTTCAGTTTTTTTTTTTAAACTGAAATAAAAGTTCTCATTTGCGACTTGAAGCTGGGATTGGAAACGGAAAGGCCAGGTAGAAGGGAGCATATATGGCTTTCCCTTTGAAGCCATTACAGAAATCGGTTTAGCCTTCGGTAAATGGGTGCAGAAACTAAAGCCATCTGTTCAATGCTCTGCTCCCGGAGCTCCACTCCCCTCCTTCTCTCTTTATCCTACTAATTGTCCTCTAAGTGGTTCCATGTCTTTGTCAAAACTCGGGGGTTGGTATAGATTGTTGCCCTTATCGATTTTCCTTCTTTTTTTTTTATCCAATTTAATTTAACAAATAAATGAATAAATAATATATGCTATGGATGCCCTCGGGAAATCAAGCATATATAAAAATGTTTAGTTGGTCCTAAAAGTTAATTATCCTCAGTCAAATGCCAAAGTGACGTATCTATAGATCTTATTATCTTGAGTATTGTTCCATTTTAATGTAGTTTTTAACTATTTTCTAATGAAAAACTGACCTTATAGTCACAAATTAAATATAAAACTCGATCAGTTGATTTATATTTTAATCAGAAATTCAATGCTATCTTTATTCGCATTCATAAACCAAATACAATATTCTCAGAAATTAATTTTGATATGCACCACTTTAAGGTATTTATCAGAAATAGAGTTTATTCAATGTCGGTAATAAAATGTCTTTTAATGATGGGCAATGTTTGCCTGTGCCTATGAGTTATTTTACATTTCAATTTATTTTCACACATACTCCGGTAGGTGTATTCTATTAAAATGTGTTCTATTACGGAGGGCAGAAGACGATATATCTCAGGGCGGAGAAGGCTAACGACTGAGACGCCGTAATGGCAGGGCCGCTGAATTGGCGTGATTTATTCCCGACACGATCCGTTGCGGCCAATGCTTCCCCACGCTCTTAAATAACGACTCCAATATCCATCTGGGTCTTGTTGCTCCAAGCTCTCGTCTGTCAAATTGTCTTGAGCGTGGTAGTCAAAATAATTGATGGCTCCACGCATAATATTGTAAGGACTGACTGATGATGTGGGGGTGGTTTTGTCAGGATTCCAGGTATGAAAACGTTACTGACAGAAAATGCGGCTTACCATGGTCCCGATTTGGGGTGGAGGATGGGCTACATTCCACCACAATGATTACTGTGATTTTTAACGAACCTTCACTTGCAATCGGGAATCTTCTCAATAAAATTAAAATTGCGTATATACTGTTAAGGGGGCTTTTAGATCTACACTAGTTCATCGCTTATACCCAAAAAGAGAACTGGATGTAAATCAATCAATCAGTTAAAGGAGGCTAAATTCTACTAAACCTGATATAAAAAAAAATATATATCAGGTTTTAGTAGAATGTATTGTAATTATTGTACGTAATATATTTATGAAATAAAAACTTTAAAATATAAAAAAAATATATATTTTAAAGGTTTTATTTCATAAATATATAATGTATAATAATTACTGCTTTGGGATACTCGCGTATACAATTCATTATACTTTTCTACATATTACATATCAATTATGTTTTGCATTTTGGTAAAAAATAAAATGATAGAAAAAAAAAACCTAAAACAGTTTTGAAATATAATAAAATTAAAAATGTGTATTGCTTTTTTTTCTAACTCTGCTTTTATTGTCACTCAAACAAATACAATACATATACTTGATATAAATATGTATGTATACGATGAACTGAGTTATATCTATCGAGAGATTTGTATAAGTATGTATTTATGTCAAGTATATAATATATTATATAGTTTATTTGATAGTTTTTACTGCAATATATGTTTGGATATCTTATGTTTATACCAACGGGTTCTTGTTTTTGCGTAATTTTCTATTTAGATTATTATGGCCCTGATATCAAAATATATTTCTGAATTCATCTTAGAACAGTATTGTGTAATATAGAATTGCTAACTATTCTCAGATATATATTTTTTTTCATGTTGGGTAAATTAGAGAAACTTCATAATGAACAGAAATCTATTATGATGTTTTTTTATTGTTTTATAAAGTATCAATTTATTTCTAGGGGATTAGTTTTGATATTTCATTCACCTTTGGAAATATTTTGTACATTACTTTCTTGCATTTTCTAATTTTAAATTAATATGGTCGTTGAATAGCAGTTGAAGGCCGTCTGTAGCCGAGGGAGTTAAAACGCCTACCTTAACTGCAGCGACACTGGAACAATAGATTACTGTCCAATTCCTAAGGATTTTACGGATTTGGCAGAACGGCTTGGAATACTATTTAAAACTTCTGAATGTTCTTGGGATATACAGGTTGTGGTTTTGTAAAAATTATGGCTTTTGATTTTTCGATGTTTAGATTAAACATCCATTTTTGAAGGTACTTCGAAATTTTTTGAAGATTTCTTTTGGTCTATTAGTGATTGAATAAATACGATTTGACTTACTCAAGCCTCCTTTGTAACTTATATATGACTAGAAAACAACCCATTTTGAAGAGCACGAAAGCTTCCATAATCTTGGACTTGATATTGAAGATCGTAATAACAATATATGAAAGCATGACTTGCAAAATTCACTAAATCCACAAACTCAATTTCCGTAAAACGCATAGAAGTTTAAAATGAGTTTAATTCAATTTTATTTGTTGAAGTTGAAGCGCATGAAATAAAAAATGTTTTTCCAAGTATTAATTAAATACATAAAATTTAGAGTTTTTCAATGCAACTATGTATATCAAAAAAGGTTTTGTAGTATACAAGTTTCAATGTAGTCATTTTTACAAAAGGTGAAAGAGAAACTGAAGTTATCGACAAGAAAACCTAATGATCAATATTTTCATTATTAAATAAAAATTATATTTCAGCGTATTATTTTTAAATAAACAGATTTTTTAAAAAAATATTAAAAATGTTTTCATTTAATAAAAATTCTGGATTTTTACAGTAATACAAGCGAAAACAGTTGGTGTTGGTAATTGAGAGTTTTTCAGATCATTCCAATTCTATCTCTTAATTATTGATGGGATAAGTCCAGCATTATATAGTTTTCTCAATAACCTGATAGATATGGGTTTGAACTTTCAAAATCTACTATCATTTAAATTGTTATAAAAAATGGATATTGCGAGTTTTGCAAATCATAGCCTTTTATGACTTTCAATTCCTCCTTTATAAAACTGACACGTTACTTTATAAAGAAATAATAAGCATATTCTATGAAAAGATTTTTTAATAAAAGGGTATTAAAAATCTTTTCATAGAACTAATACAAATATACCCTGATTGTATAAATTCCATTTCCTTCATCTTTTATTATAAACTTCTTTTTTTTTTTTTTAATACCCTTCAGATCAGCGAATAAATATGTAAAGAAGCAGTACTCTGTTACAAGACAACTGAAATTGAAAAAAATAAAATAATTATATAATGAAGGAAAAAATATAGTTAAGTTGTATGTTTATCTTATATTTTTAACGAAACATACAAGTTTAACCAAACATTTCTAGCAGGTCAAAGGACTCCGTATACTGGCAACTGTGAGGTCTTGAAAGAAAGTTGAATAGGGTGCGAGAGAGAGAATGAGAGATAGAAATTTGTGGAAAGCGAAAATTCGCTTACCAGAAGTTATGAAACTCAAGAACAATGAAGACAAACAACGGGCCTTGGGAAATGCCAAAGTTGGCCAGAGACGCGCTAGTCGTTAAGCAGATACTCAGCCCTAAGGAAAGTGGATGGTCGAGTTAGAGCATTCAAAACAATTTTATAGTCGATGGAATACCAATTTATTTTTGGTACCCCTAGATCAATCATTACTAATAACATAAAGGAACTGTTGGTTCAAAACCACAATTAATACTTTGTGATAAATGAAATAAGTAATTGAACAGAATAGGCAGTTGCGCAAATACACGCGGTTACATGTGTCTAGTTATCTATTATTACGTTGGATATTATCCATAACTAATATTCATGTAATTAATGTTGTTTCGATATTAATTGCTTTCAGAGTAAATAACCTATTATTAAATTATATTGACCATATTGGAAGTCTCAGTCTATAAGACATAAGTATTTTGTCCCTAAACCTTAAGTTAGCAATCCTTTGATTAATTAATAAACATGGTTCCAATTTACAAAATTGTCCTTAAATAATTCTTAGCTCCTGTGCTGATTCATTTTGTTTTTCTTATATTTTACAATCTATCCAGAATAATCTAATAAAAATATATTTAAATTTTAAATAATCCCATGTGGGAGTGGGTAGATAATTTAGACTAATAATTCCAAGAACCCAGATTCAAATCCGACTATAGCAGATAACTATTATTTGTTTCTCTGCAGTCGTTGAGTCCGCTCTGTCCAACCAGCCTCATAATGTGGGTTACTCTTAAATGGGTAGAAATTTCTAGATATACTTTTTTTTTTTACCGAAAGATATAACCCTTTTAAAGTAAAATAAATTGTGTGTGTTTAAAGTGTTATTGTAATTAAAGTGTTTTAAATTTACAAACCTATTTTTGAAGCTACCAACCAAATTCTCAAAATTCCATATAAACCTTTCCAAACATCCTAATCCTTTGGTTCAAACCTTATAGTTCCACCCATCCCTACAGCCCACCTAGAAGCTTGAAACGGCAGTGGCCAAGAAATTTATTGTAAAATAAAAATGGACAATTGCAGTTCTGGCCAGATTCAATGGTCAGATTCTCCACTCAAGTCGAGTGTTTGCGGCTTTAGCGCACTTGCTCTGCCTCCACTGGCTCACTACCAGTTATGCGGCGAGAGTGATGCGCTGGGATCTTTTGAGCTCTACCTTACCTCCCTCTCCCACACGTGGAGGATGGAATATGCTCAGGGATCCTCAGGTCGATTATGTAAATATTGTATATAAAAGAATAAATGTGACTTTTATTTTTATTATTATTTTTTTCATAAACATAGTTTGATTATGTTCATTTTCTTTATCCTTCTATTTGTATATATTTTAAGAGAGATTTTATTTATTTTTATGTACTTTTTGTTTCGTATTATTTATTTTCATTCTTATTTTAGTATGAATGTGATCATTTTTCACTATTACCTATTGCTCACAATAGTGTGGCAGATTATATCTATCAATTAAATAATTTTTTAATTATTTTTGAACCAAGTAAAAATGACAACATTACTTTCATTGCGTTTTACATTATAAGTTCTTTAATATTGTTTGGAGAGATACTTAAACTTCACACAGTGGTGCAGAGATTAAGTTTGGTTAGGGTTTACTTAGTTGAATGTAAATATTATAAATAATTACGGAAATGTTTATGACGATTTATTTTATTTTAACACAAATTTAATTTTCTTAATCCTAAATGTTTATTAATTTTGTTATCATTTAATTATATATTATACATGTATTTTCTTTTATGAGTATTTATAAATTTGATCTATTTATTTTATTTTCATATATTATGAATGTATTTAATGTAGGTACAAAGCCGAAATTAGGCATCTGTAAATGTTAGTACCTCTATTTTGTTGCATTCTAACTCTTTAACATTAATTCATATTTTTAAAATAGGCAATGATCAATTGACTTGAATCAAAAATATTATAAGTTGTTATCTTAAATTTGCAACCATAATTCAAACTCGATATTCTTAAAAATTTGGCTTAGTCTTGACGAATTGGTGGCGTTACTTATTTTCTAAAAATGTTGAAGATTATGTCACTTGACAATGAAACAAACTTAAGTCATCTCTCAGTATTCATCATATATTAGATGTATTAATTTAATCATTTTACAAGTGAGTAAATTATTTAATATGTGAAGTATTTATATTCCTTCCTATTAAGCCTTGTAGACTTTAAATTAACTTTTCCTGAAGTTCTTCATCATTACTTAAAGCGGGAAATAAGTCAAATATCTTAAAGTGAATATTGTGAATTAGGAGAAGGAAATCTTTAACACTCTAAATTGGCGCAGGGGTGAGGACCATACAAATAGGCAGGGAGTCTGAATTGGGACCTAATATAATGAAAACTTTCCAATTGAATACAGACGTTCCTACATCCGACTTTTATGTAACTTTCCAAGAGATATTAGTCACTTGTTATTAACGGAACATACAATGTGAGGGTCTTCCTTTGATCACATCTTGGCTGGAACAAGTATTAATTTGGATGTAAGTAAAAACATCTCTTATCGAATGTGTTAAATTAATTACTCTGATTCTAATGAGCGTTTTAATAATCCTGGGTCAGTATATTTAATTTATACAAAATAAAAAGCTCCCATTTAAAATAAAAGTATATGGTACTTTATTGATTATTAAGTCATTTATTACAATAAAATAAAACCATAAAATAACTTGTGATTAGCTGTGTAGGTACTGTTAGTGGACTGTATTGAGAATTAATTGTAATGAAAAATGAAAATATTTAACAGAAAAAAATTGATTGTATAATTGGTGGTGTAGGGCTGGCCGAAACAAAACATTTATTGTTATAGAGAGTTAATTAATTTGTATTAGGGGTCTATGGATTTTAATGATGATGATGATGATGATGGATGTGATGGTGTGAATCATATATTGAAGAAAGTTGACTTTTTCAAGTTTCTTTTTTCTTCTCCTCCGCTTCCCTTTATTTAACCTCTCCTCGGTTGCCGGAGACACATTCTAGAAATATCTGTAATCACTCATGGTTTTCACCGAATTAAATGAATAAAAGAATACCTGTTCATAAATGAATTCCTCCAGTGTGTTCTTCTCTCCACAGTGGGCACTAGAGGAGGTAGGTTTTTGTTGTTGGCACATAGGGCGCAACCTACATTATGGGAGCCTCCCATTCCACACTTTTGGTTATCCGAAACAAGAGCATATTACAGCTTAATATAATATAGTTATGATTATTAGGCAATAATATGAAATACACCTTCTATACCAAGTATCTTGAATGTAAAAATCAAATGCGTGTCGAGATTTTTCATTTATGTTCCAATTACTTTAGTAAAAGTAAAAGATGTTCTAGGTAAGCAAAAGTATAGTTGCTCTATTTTTTTTCATTATTGTTTATATTTTCCAAGTAAATACGGTTTGAGTAGTTAAGATATTTCATAATTAAAAAATGTACATGTGGTAGATGTTGCACATCAAGGTACTGTTTTTTTATTATTAATGTTTTGTTTTTTAAATACCTAACCATTCAAACTTTATTTACTGACAAAACATAAACAAAGGAAATAAAAGGTGATAATGGACAAAAATCATTACCCAGTTATTTTGGAGTAATTTTTTTCGACTGATTTTGACATAAACCAACTATTGCTATAATGCTTAAGTGCTTTAGAGTTAAAGCAATCATTGTTTGTTATATATTAATAGTAATAATATTATTATTAATCATATAAATGAAATGTATAATGCAGTAATAATATAGTACTAGATTAGATTGTATTTATTGGCTTATACTACAATGTAGCCATTAAATTTAGTCCAATTAGTGTTAGTAAATTAATATAACAATATTTAAATTTAATATGATTATATAGTATTTTGATTATATTGTATATAATATGTATTATATACAATATAATCAAAATACTATATATAATATATAGTATTTTGATTATATTGTATATAATATGTATTATATACAATATAATCAAAATACTATATATAATATATAGTATTTTGATTATAATTTTTAACATAAACGTTTGAAATGAAACTAAATACTTCAACAAATCCATACATATATCTATATACAATAGAATATAGTTTAAATGTATATTATTGTACAAATAATAATAATAAATAATGTATACTTTCCAATAATAATTATAAATAGATTAATATATCTGTTAAAAATTCAGCGAGTTTGTCCATGTATTGGATCATATATATTTAAAAAATGTTTTGAGAAAATATTGGTTATATTCATAATTGTTATAAAACTAAAGGTTTGTACTAATCGTGGTGGTGTCTAGTAAGAAATCAATGTATGTTATTTAACTGGCCAAGGGTTTTAGCAAATTTATTAGTTGGTTTACATTTAAGTATATAAATACACTGCTCTCCCGATTGTTTTTTCTTTGTATCCTCCCCCCTCCATTCTTTTTTCCCCCTAAAAATTGTAATACTAATTTAAAAGCGACGAAAATCAATCCATGTGAACGAATGGTGGTAACCTTTAATATTATAAAATATTATCTAATATATAGTTTTAGTTGGGTAAATTGAAAATTTATAATCACTACAATGTTTTTGACAGTGTAGGTTATGAAGTAAAGTCTTTTTCTGAAGAGCGGCCGCTCAGGGAACTATATCTCGGCCCGGAACTCATAATAGTTTCAATCTTTCTTCTTTTATGAGATGGAATGGATTTTTCATCTTCCTGATCCGCCATTGATGAAGTTTCGAGCATTACCCCTACTTTAGAAGTAATACTATAGTATATTATAGTAAAATATGAAAAATTGTATCTCTACAACCTATGAAGGATCAGCAGGGGTTCAGTACTGTCTGAGGAAGTTCTTACTGTTTCTTGAACATGGATTGTACAAGAAGGTGGTTTGTTCATTAGATTTTCTACAATTAAGGGTTTAGGAAGCTGGGTGGGCCTCGAAGAGCTCCTAAACCCTCAGGGTTGACTCGAGGTTACAATAAGAAACTAAATAATTATCTGCTACAGCTAGATTAAATCCAGGTCTCTGGATTTAGTAGCACAGTGGTCGTAATATATCATTGCAATGGTTTGATAATATTTTACGATAGGCTAAGGATTATACCTTCTCCTTATTCATTGAGTTAATCACTTGTGAAGTAATAAGTATGTAATCTTATATTAAAATGAACCACTAATTCACAGAGTCAAATTTGAATGTATATATATGTATATATATATATAGATATTCATCAATGGTATAAATTTGCTTTGGATTTTACATTTTTTCTTCGTAATGTCAGAATATGTCAGCTATCAGGAAAAGCATGCTCATATCTTCAATCGGAAATAAAATAAAATCTTTTGAATCTCCAAATTTCCTCAAATTAAATTGCGGACAATACATTATACATTAGGTAAAATATATTCCTTAAAATCTTGATAAAGGGTTTAGGCAGCAAAATTGTGAACTTAATAATAATAATCAAATATAGTGAAGAATAATTGGAGATAAATAATAAGAAAGTACTGACTCCTGAGCATTTATTATTAGTTGAAAAAGGACTAATTTTAAAAATATTTCTTTTAGATTACATAATAAAAGCAATGATATATCTTCAACCAGACATTAATATGGTGATTGAATATAACAAATTTTAAAGATACCACAACTTCGTTTGTTGAAAAAATAAATATTGTTTATTATTTTTATACGATTCTGTTGTGTAGAATGTTTTTAATGTAACAAGAGGTTTTAAAATTAAATATGAATAAATAGAAATTAAGATTTTTCGTTACAGTGTGCGTAACTTTTTGATCATTTAATCATGAATCAGGAAAATTGTTAGTTATATCAGCTAAACTAAAATAAATGTTTTAAATAAATCAAATGATATCCTTGTTAAATATCAACACTCTTTATTATATCTACAGTCCAACGTCTAGGACAATCTAACAATTATCAGCTTATTATGTATTCATTTGTAACAATGATATCAATAATATAATATACCTTTAATATAAATTTGCACCTCATTTTCATATTTAAAAATGTTTTGCAGGCTATTCTACAAGTTAAAGGCTATTAATTAATTACAAGTCAAATCACCATATGAAAAAGTCAATTAATGAAGAATCATATTAATTATTAATAACCTTCTCTACACTCAGTTTAGGCTTGTTATTAATTTATTTCAAATTGCATTTCCATAGTATGAATAGTAACAAAATATTTTTCCCATACTTTTTATAAATTTATTTTACTGAAAATCTCTGAAAATTTAGGCCATAAATAGTATAAATAGGTTGTTTATATGATAGTTTATAGTGTAAGCTGATCTAAAGTTAAAAGGTTTAAAAATTAATGAAGTTGTGACAAAATAGGTAACTTGACATAAGATTAGGTAAGCTTATTAATAATTAATATGATTTCCTATTAACTGACTTTTTCATAGGGTGATTTGACTTGTAATTAATTAATAGCATTAACTTGTAGAATAGCCTGCAAAACATTTTCAAATCTGGATGTGAGGTGTAAATTTATATTGAAAGCATGTTATATTATTAATAATAATATTGTTGTTAAAATTGTTACAAATAAATGTAGGATAAAGAGTGTTGAGACTTAACCAGGATACTATTTGATTTATTTAAAAAATGAGTACCACTCTCAAGAAACTAAAATAAATTGTTATTGTGATAAATAGTGAAAGTAAAAATCTAACATTTTTCTTCTTCTTAAAAGAATGGTAATGAAAGAAAGATTAAAAAAAAATATGAAAATAAATAAAAATAAAATAGCATATCCTTGGACTCTTTTTTTTTTCTACTGAACGATATGTCTCACTTCCCCAACACACTTTTTACAGGGTCGATGTCAGATTCAACGTGGGGAATCGTTTAAATGCTAAACGGTTTTTATTTCATTGTCTATTTTAGTCACCCTCATATTTAAAGGAATAATATTCTATGTATTACTTCATTTATACTTGTTAGAATACCATGAGCCATACATTAAGGTTCTTATCGTTCTAAAATATAAATCACATTCTAATAAAAGTTATTGAAAACGTAAAGAGAATTTTTTTTCAATGGAAATCTTATCTTTTAAAAAATATATGAAATAAGTTAGTATATTTCTGATTTTTTAATAACTCAATTTAATCTATATATGAGTATATGGAATATGTAGAAAAATTGTCGTACAAAACTGAAATTACACAATTAAGACTATAGATATTATATATACCTGAGGCCACTTTATAGAATCGATTTTTCACATTTCATCGATTTTATCGAAAACGGTTAGCGCCGATTTTGATTAACTTGGTACACGAATGTCCGGTCAGGTGATTTTTAATATCAGCTAAATATTATCCTTGTCGAAATAGTCTGTCTGACTGGACTTAAGTGCCGAATTTTTAAAGCAACTTCCTCTAAAGTTCCTTTAATTTTGTTTATTTTAAATAATCAACCATTTCTCATTTTTAATATTACTAAAAACGGATGCAAATAAACATTGAAAGAATATAATTACTAACTAAAGCAAAAACGGTTTTTACTCAACCATCTGTGACAGACTGAGGAGTCAGAAATAGCTTCGCTATTTTCTCTTCTTCTTTCTCTTCCCATTCTTTAGTGAAATGCTTTATCTTTTGTAAAACTGTTGTATTCCCGGGAGATGCAAAGTTGATTATCGTTTTTCACATCTCTAAAAACCTTGAAATGTGAATTTTTATAGTTGTAAAAATAAATAAACGTTTTATGTACCTTTAATGTTGTTTATGTGAAAAAAGTTATTAATAATAATCCATACATTAAAATTAATCAACAAGGGATGAATAGAATATTAAGGAATTCGATAATTATTTCGACAATAAAGAAATGGCTGTTTTAACTACTCTCATACATTTTTTTCTTAAATTAAAAATACTTAATAATATGATTCACAAGAGATTCATAACAACTTTTAAATATATTTTCTGAATTATTTACTATGATTTTTTAATGCGAACTATTTTATCTCTATCGATAAACTTTTATATTTAACTTTTCTAATCATAGATTAAAAGAATAATTTTAAATAATCGCCTTATGAGTTGCGTTTAACATTAATATGCTTCTCTTTTGCCTCAACAGCACGAATGATAGTTGTTAGTTAACATTCTAGTTTAGAATTCCTCACTGTGAAAGGGTCGGTTCGGGAGGTATGGTTAGCGGATGGTGAAGTATTTGAGGTTTGGGGGAAGAACTTCCAGAATAGCTTCCATCTTCCATTAGCTTGCATAGTTGAGTTGGCCAGCGCACCACAAAATATCACTAAATGGGAACTCCCAGGTCCGACCGATTCGATTCAAAGGTATCTCCTAATTGGCGAAGCATTTCTGGGAATAATCACTAAAAATATCAAAACACCTGTGTACTTATATAAGGATAGTTGTTCTTTTTCACTATAATTTATGATTATTGTTTAATAGAACAACGAATAAAAAACGAAAAAAATGTTATTTTAAGATTCTGTATTGCGAGAAACTCTTCCAGCTCTATAGTGCCTTGAGATTTCATCGGGATGCTAGGATAATCGCTGAAGGCAATTATCCAAAAGTAAGTTAATTAATTAATTATATATTGAGTTCTAAAATACTATTATTATGATTGGATTCTTTTCCAAAGGCTATTTGTGTGTTTACCAGTTTACCACTTAAATACCTTTATATTTATAAAATGTTGTTACCATTAATTATATAATTTAATAAGGGGTGGTATATGGGGTTATTTAAGAGTATATAAACTACATAAAGAGACTAAGTATTTATTTACAATTTATTACTATGATTCAAATGATTCAGATAAAGGTTGCCATAAAATATAGATTATTACATTATTATTTATTATTTACTTATATGTATAGCTGCTGATGGCGTGGGATGTAGTTCCGTAGGTGTCGTCTTATTCATAAGGGATGTCCAGGTCTCGTGGCCCTTCTCACGACTTCGTCTGGTCGAAGTGCATCTTCGGTCTTATTTCTTCTGTTGCTCTCTCAAGTCTGGTCCTCACTTGTCTAAGCCTTCCTCTTGACTGTTCTTTTTTCTGATCTAGTTCTCCTGTGTCTTTTTTCCCAATTCCCTTTTGGGGCGTTACCTTATTTTTGAATCTAATTTCTCATTGGCCAAAGGTGACAGAACGCTCCCGAGGTAGGCGTTCCCCCAGGCCGGAGAGTGGGTGGTAAAGTTCGACATGTCCAGAATAATTTTAAGGGCCTGCACCTGGTTAATTTGATTCTGGTCCCTTGTCAGAACCTGTCATTTTTGTTATAACATTTAAAGTTTAGCCAATCTAATTTTCTCAGGGGACTCTTTAAATGTGGCAAACTTAACACAGATGTTTTCATATCCGGGGACGCCCTAAAAGGTTGTTAGAAGGATACCCTGACCTGGTATAGGGACAGATGACGAAACACCTTAATAATACCCAGGATTGTCAAAAGGTCAATTCATATCAATAGAAGCTTAAAAAATAAATGGAAAATTTTGAAAGTTCTGCCACCTTTCAAGGGTCTAATCCTCTTTCCCGAAAAATAAAATATATTAGTTACTTAAGGGATGTTTCTTTGCAAAAGACTCGAATGTAAAGGAGAACCTTAACCTCTAAACTTGGATAAGTTATAATTATAGATCTTCAATCCAATATCAAGTTTAATTATTCAATTAGAGAGTCGGACAGCAGCGTGCCCTAAGTCAAATAACCAATCTTGAGACCTCAGTGTATATCATATGTATTCTAATCAACTAAATATATTGTTATATAATTTTTAATAGTCATACACTGTTAAATGAGAAAAACAAATCTTTATTTGTGCTACTGAAAAGAGCCGTATTTTGAGAAATTTGATAGATTAGCTGTATTATTCGAGTTTATTAGAAGAAAGAAATTCATAATGAACCTAACACTACAATGGTACCATTTTGTACTTGATTGTTTATTGTTTTTTGTGATGCTTATATGGGGCGATTTGTTTCAGAACTGACTCAATTATCTTTTTTTACAAGGTTCCAATCACCTAGCAAAGCCGCATAGGCCAAAATTGGTTTAATCCAGCCACATCGTTTATTCATACTCATTGGATTGAAAATGCGGCTCAATACATGCTTTCCATAGTTGTACCAGAACAGTAGCATTCAAAATATTTCAGCAGAATGTTTTAGTGTGAGAAAGAGAAATTCTCGATGCATCAGCTATCAAAGACATGTTAAAATGCGTTTCAATACAGAACTGCAATGGATTAAAACTCGTTGGTTTGCATTAAAACCCGAGTCAAACACTAATTTTTTCGAAGTAGTTCGTCCACCAAGACAAACTTTCCAGAAAAATGTAGTTAGAGAATGAAAAATACTCGATTCATCCCCCAGGAAAGACATATTGAACAAAAGCGTTCCAATACAGAACAAAATTGGATTAAAATTTACTGATTTGATTGGATCAAATCATTTCCACAGTTGTTTTTGCACTAGAATAATAGCATTTCAGATTTTCTTCGGTAAAATATTTTGGTTTGAAAAAGAAAAATACTCGAAATAAAAGTAGATATGAATATTTTCAACCCCGATAGAGACTTCAAAAATATTGAAAAGAATAACTGGAATATTACAAAAATCATCTGACGTACCTTTCGCAGTTACTGTTTCCATCAAATATTAACATGTGATCAACATAAATATTCATTAACAATGTAATAATGTAAAACCAGATACCATTCCTTCCATGGAAAACTTCCCAACCACTCAAATCCACTTGTTTCTAACCTGGCTTCTCCTTCATTACCTAAAAATCCTCCTAGGCATCTGAAAAGAAGATGGCCTCGAGATCTTCTCTAGAAATGTTATTGAGTTCTATCAATCGGTAGATTCTTCACATGTTTGTATCATGTCTCTATGTCACCTGCAGCAAATTTACTTGTTGTTTATATTTTTATACAGTTGTAAATAACAATAAATAAATTATTAAAAAAAAATGTTTCACACAAGAAAATAGAATATTTTGTTCTTTAGAAACTGATTTGAGAAAAATAAGTGAGGTCTGAAAGGGATAAGTTGAGAGTAATTTCATCTTACTTTACTAAATCGTTTGGTTAGTTTCGAAAGTTGCTCCTTTGTATTAATTTATATGATCGAGTTTATAAATTAAAGGTTTTGAATTGACGTCATCACGTGAAGGCATATATTTAGGTTCTAAGTTAAGAGCACCAATCTAACAGGATCATTTAGATTATTTTAGTTGCTTTGTAAAGTTTTGAAACAAAGTAAGAGATGTAATTCCCTGGGAAGTGTTAGTTAAGAAGAGGAATCTGGTTTTGACGTTAACTTTTGTAACAGCTCAATACAGGCTTTCCCAACTTGTAGGAGAAAACCAATTACCTTCAATCCAGTGTTATTGTTTTTGAGATTGTTTTTGTCCCGGGGAAAAGGGCTGTCAGCCTTCTAAACTGTCTCCCGTTAACAATTAAATTTTCTTTTGAAGGATGAGTATTATCTTTCAGATAAATTATTTTTCTATCTTTTTTCCCGAATTCATAGCACGTTAAATACAATAAAAGAAAAAAATATTTCTAATTAGGAGTATCTTTTGTAATTTTTAAAATAAAAGGGCAGTAAAATTGTAATACTATTACAATTGGCAGCATTTTCTTCTTGTTTTTTCAACAAATTCTTTGGAGATCATCCATTTTATATATTTAAGAATACACTTTCTGTTCTTTTTACTTTATTTATTTTTAAGATATCAACCTTTATTGTATAATAAAGTGAAAATATTTTTTTTCTCTTATTTTCCAACTATGTCTTCAATTATGGCACAGTCCATATTTTAGCTAGGTTGATTCTTTTGAACACAATAGCAAATAATCTGCTGTCAGATTTTTTGGATTTTAAAACTCTAGTAGGTACTAAATTTGCAACAATTGTGTTCTATCCCCTAAATGTACTAAGAAATATACAAATATATATTATTTAAATGTTATATTAAAAACACAAATATACTGTGATCATTATTTTTTACTTAGTTTATTCTTCTTAGGTCATTCGCGCCCCTTAAAATTGATTTTTTCAAGTTTAGAATTTTTTTCCTTTTACAGGCTGTTACACCCAAGTCGATTATAAACATTTATATTTCTTATTTCATCAGTTTATTTTTTAAAAGTATTTTAATTCCGACCATAAATAAATTTGTACTCTTAGAATGCCCTAAACGTACAACTAAATATATGATTATATTATTTAATGTTATTTTTAACAAGATAAAATTTCCGTATAGATGTATTAATTGAATTCAAATCTACTTTGTAATCAGGGTTATTAAAAAAAGAAGTAAAAACTAAATTCCATGATTTACTAAGTAGTTCTGCTGTTATATATCAGTTAAACTATAAATAGAAGGATAGTAAAAATCGGATAAGAAATATATTTTTTCATGAATCTTGTTACTATTTTTTACGGAACTCGTGGTTAAATATATTTAAACAAATTCTTATTTTTCAATATGTTTACTTTTCCTTCTTCATTATTTTTTTTTGTGAATAGGAGTACAGCAAGTGGCTTATACAACCTACAGGAACACGCTATAATACTTAAAATTAATGAATAAATTAATAAACCGCTTCTAACTTAAAAAAATATTGAAAAAAAGTCTGCCAAATTCATAGGTCATTGTAGCTTAAAATTTTATCCTATTTTTTTTTAATCCTCTTCTTTTTTTTCATGAAAATTGTATTTAAATGTCTAAAACGTAAAATGTGAGTGAAAATTTTAAAAAGTTATGTATATATATATATTTTAATTCCAAGTAAAGGTAAGATAAAGTTTCTTTACCTTTCGTAGAGAGGAAACGAGACATCTGCCAAGTGAATAAACCTGTACTGTTTCCTTACCATTTTTACTGAATAGGTAGGTAGGAAATTACATATATTTCAAGATCTAAGAATAAATTTTATTTTTTAATAAATATGATTTGACGGTTGAGAATAAAAGCTACTAGAGGGGCTGTGACGCAATCGAATCCGCAACTGACTTCTATATTTGGTCCTAATTGGAGGAGCCGTCTTCGAATTTTAGGCCTGTAAAAGTAAACAAAAGTAGTGGATGGGATCTGATAACATTGATGTGGGACCAATGAGGCATCAATCCATCAAATTTCTAAAAATGTTCATCATAATCGAATCAAAAGTCAATGGATTATGCTCAAACAAAAATTGCAAAAACTGCAGACGGACTGAAAGACACTTGACCAAATTTGTTCCTTAATGTCGAAACTGTGAAATACTACTGAAAATTATCGATTCTATGAAGATTTGTTATCATATTCAACATGAATACAAATCTTCGATTTTTTTTTTTTTTTCGTTTCCGTTACTAACTATTGTAGTTAAAATGGAAGTAGTAGCTTCACCCAGTGATAAGGTTCTATTGCCAGCTGCAATCAACCTTGCGTGACTGTCAGAGATATTTAGAGAATCGTGAAGTAAATATTAACGTATTGTGAAAGCTTAAGAGAATGAGCACTATTTATTTTTATTTCTTCCTCATTCTCTATATTCATTGTGATTTCAGTGTAGTCTTAGATTTTTTTTATAGTCCTTAATAAAACTCAGTCAACTTATTGTGTCCTTCATTTGTGTGGTCAGTACAATTAACCACCATACATCAGCAGAAGTGATCCTGTGTTATCATCGTCATTGGTTGCTACGTAAGAATTTCTCTTACGTTAATTGTTTTTCGGGTCTGGAAGCTGCTAGGGAGAGATGATGGTTCCCATCTTCCAGGAATCTGTAGTTCACAGTCTCTTCCTTATATGCCTCGTCCCCTCCCACCACTCTAGCAGCTCTGGGTAAGCTTTCAGCCCTCCCTGACAATATGCACTTCCTGAGACATTATCTCACGCGTGACTAAAGCTGCTTCAAAAATATTCTAGTTGTGAGAATTTTTCTCACATGCGACAAGTGTACTTAATCCATAAAAATGTTTTTTCCTCGAGGAAAAACATTAGCAGAACTAGAGAAACGTAAGCTTGAAGAGGCAAGAACTTCATTAGGTACGTATTATTTACTACGAATTGTATTTCGATACTATAAGTGTTTGTTAGGGTGTGGTCTTTATAACAAAAATTTGTCTTTTTTATTAATTATATGTTTTCACTTCATTGCTGGATGTATGAATACTATTTTTTGTAAATTTGTGGGTTATATTCAGGCATTCTAAACAATAATGAATTGCTACCAGTGTACAAGACTTTGTTCCAGTCATAAGGTGTTCACTTGCACCAGTTGTGCAACTCTTGTATCAAAATATACTTTTTTTTGTTATACTTTAATAAAACTAATCTAAATCAAAATTTTCTATTTTAAAAACACGTTTAAGAGCTGTAAATAAGTAATGTGAGAGCAAGTCTCACGGGCGGCCATCCGTGTTAAAATCGACCCAGCGACCGATGACGGGTTAAAAGACATATTAAACCTGTTTCTGATAAAAATTTCGTAATCAGAGGGTCTAGGAATCAAATTGTTTTTGCAATGAAGCAACTTTAACCCTGAAACCTAAAAAGTCAATATTTGAAACGTAACCTGTGGTCACCCGAAACAATCTACAGCTATCATTTTATAAGTTAATGATAACTTTTTGTTTATATTTGTGTATGCTTTGCTTTTATTAATATATTTTTGAGTTTTAGACGAAATATAAATGTAGTTGTTTATTTCTTCCATTTTATAGGTGTACAGAACTTGATTTGAAATATTTTTTATGTTTTATTATTTGCTACCTTAGATTTTTGAAGTTGAAATATGAAATAAAAAGTCTGCCAAGTGCAAAAGGGTCATTCCACGTCAGCTCAACACTTTTTTAAATCTTGTAATCTCAAAATTTACTCTGATGTCTAGATATATAACTAGAAAAACGTGAAGTTTTATTGAAATAAGTTTACTAGTTTTTGAATTACAGAGCTAGTAAGAAGTCCTCATAAATGGGCTAAAAAACAGAGAACAACAATTTTTAGAATTTGAAGCGTCCCTAATTTGAATATAAATATGGGATACGTGTCATTTACTGTACATTCTATGACCTTCCATATGATACGCAACACAATATATATTAAGATAAGTCTAAAATTGTTATTTAATTTTCTCAGAAAGTACATGTTATAAAATGTTTAAAAATGTGGTATAAGTTTTTCCGATAAAATTGGAATATATTTTTTAAAAAAATATAATGGCCAAAACGAAATTAAATTTTTGAAATTTTTTACTGCAAATATTGAACAAAGGTACCGATCCTTTTTAGGTCTAGGTTTATACATTCAAAAGATGATAGGTATGGAAATTCACAGTGGTTACAGGTAGAAGGTTAATATAGTTTTAAAGCTTATTTACAGGGTTAACATATCCGGTGGAGTATGTACATATTTTTATTGATTGTTTCATCAACAAATTCATATGATTTTTTAAGTAAAATTATGACGAAATATTGCAGAAAACATAATATATTTTATGCTAGGGAAGTACGTGAATTCGTCATAATTTTATTGTTCGTTCAACAACACCATACAAACGCAATGATTGTTCGTGAAGTAAATTATAAACTTCAGTACGACGATGGAAGGTAATGTTGCAAGAAATATAGTTAATCAACCCGCAAAATTGTAGCATTTGTAATATGATGCAAGATTTTTATTCCATGTCAGAACTTCGTTTCAATATCGTTTGATAAATATACATTTTTAAAATATTCCTATAACGTTCAAAGTGCAGAGGGTAGCTGAATAAGATGTCCATTAGCATCGGAAATTTATTCGCCCAAATGAATTATATTTTGAGGGCAATACTTTCAGGATGAAACGGTTTTTACATAACATTATTTAAATTGGACAAGGTGATAAATAGGAAAGGTCTGAGTGAACTTTTTTTCCCTCTCCGGAGTAAAAGAAAAACGAAACGAAAAAAGAAAAAAAAAAGCTTTAGGAATGTTTGGTGACTTGGTTATAACGAAGCCGGGAAAATAGCCACTTTCATCCGCTGAGCCTTAATATATGAGAATATCCTAATATATCTCTCCTTTTTCTGGCAACACATTATATGAATTATTAAACGGAGCCGGGAACATAATGGTCAATGTATCATACCATCCGGACTCTTTTTCTCTTCTCCCTTATCCCAGCCCTTCTTTCTTTGATAACCCCCCTCCTTTCTTCCAAAATGCTTCTTGTACATACACTGCTCTAAAGCGACACATCTGAAGATTATATTTACCAATGACGATAGTAAACCAATTCCTTGGGTATAACGTTTATATAAAAAACCATTGATTTTTAGTTACACATACTGTCAATAAGTTGAACCTCAATAACTCAAATTCTTGGAATAACTCAAACCCTTATAACCCATATTCCTTGAAAAACCGATTTTATCTGTTGCGTTTGCCTTAATTGCTACCTCTATAAGTCCAACATTTCACAATAAAAACCTCAAATAATTGTTTATGTTGTATGTAAATCCAATATAAGTCAAAGTTCTGTTCCATCTCCTCAACTTGAAGCTCATGGATGCTTAAATGACAAAATTAGCTCATTTTAAGAGTTCTTGCTTCTTCAGATCTCTTATCAGTTCTACATCTTACTTAATTTTAACCTGTTTTTACATTTATACTCTGAAATATCACAAAAGAAACGGAAGGTTATCATTAGTCATAGGAAAAATGCTTCTTTATCAAAATATTCAGCATACTTCCCGAGATCTTATCAACAATTGGGGAATAATGGTTCTATCAATTTTAATTAAATATTAGAGTTCAGATACCAATATGATTGTCGGTTTGATTTTTTGAAATTTGTTTTGTAGAACATTAAGTACTTTTCAAATAAACATTACACAATTCACCACCTTTTTTGAGTTATAGACATTTAAAATTTACATCTTTTCTCTTTTATTTATTTTAGATTTTAAAAAGACGACTTTGACTAAGTTTGATCAAATTGTATAGCCATTTTGTTTAAGCCGTGTACAGAAAAAATGGTTTTTAGCAATTCAACAGTGGAACATAGTAGAGCCAATTTGATACAAAGACATCAGGCGCCAAAATCTCTCAAAATAACAAAGAGAGGAACAAAATCTTTACAAATTTTGTAACTTTTGTATGGTTTCTCCAATATACTTTATTTAATATCTTTACCATTTTAAATGGTCAAGATACGGCCGTTTGGAACCTATAATGGACCGCAAACAAAATGGTGGATGGCAATGTTTGGTTCCTGCAATCATACCTGAATGACCTGTGACTTTGGCGCCTAGTCAGAAAAAAAATCGTACAAGTAGGTAGTCTGTGAGAAAAGTGTAAGATGGCGGACGTTGTGTGGGGGTGGACGTGGATGGATTGCATGGACAAATTTCTTCTTTTTTTTTTCTTATTTGATAGGAAAGGTTTATTCTTGAAAGTAACAAACGTATGCAATTATATCATGTAATTTACTATCATTGGCTAACCAATCTTATCATAATTAAGGAATATGAATAATTCCTACTCTTCTTACAATTACGTTATGTACTGTGTACATATGTAGTATGTAACACAAACAAGCTCACAAAAGACGGAATGTATTTTATCAACATTTATGTAATGAAGTAAATTAGAGTCTGGCTAATTCATTGTTAGCGTCGTTATACTTATTTTTAATTATTATTAAAAATGATATATATAATTATATATCACGTATAGTATTGTATAAATAATAAAACAAAAAATAATCTATTATCTGTAGACTACTTAATTACTGATAATGAAATAAATGCATTTGTTGTTAGCCTATGAAACGGTATAAGTGAAAGAAAACCAAATATTTCATGTAGAACAAACAGCACAGATTATAATTACAAAAACTAAAATAAACAAATAAATATCCCCACAAACCTTCAAGAAAGTGTTTTAGGAATTATGAAACAGATATTAAAAACACCATCACTCTTCTCCATTGACCTGTCAGTGCATTACATTTTACTGTAATTATTTTTTACTTTCTTTAATAACACATAATTGATAATTTAAATGAAAATTTAACGAACCTAATTTTCGCTGTGATTATGAGGTCTAATGACGGAAAATCCCATGAAAAATTACCGTTCATTTCAAGTGGGGTATAAAGTACACGCGACCGGGCCATTATGGGTGTTTGTAGGTCATTGCCGAAAAACCGACAAGACTCACTGAACGAAAGGGTGTTCGTGCTTTGGGCGTGTGTTACGGAAGGAGCAGTGCAAATGATATTGATTTGAGTATCCATATTAACACTCACATGACGTTATATTTATTTCTATTTCCTTATTGTTTCACCAACAGCGCCTTCTAGAGGCAAATTATATTAAAACTGTTAATGTTGAAGACAAAATTCCCCCAATGAATATGTCTGCTGAAATTCGTTACATTCTGAAGCTTTTAATAAAAGCTAAGTCTTGTAGCGACTATCAAGGATATAACTTGTTTCATAGCAATTATATAAATGTAAGATTTAAAACCAGTCAAACGCTGTTAGTCATAAATTAAATTAAGAAAACATTTTTTATACTATATGAAAACAGTATATGTTTATTTTAAATATTTATAAAAAATAATACAAAAGGTTTTTTTTGTTTTTTTTCGAACATCGGCGATATATCGTGAATGTACAAATTAAAATTTAATAGAAAAAAAAAATTGTTTGAAATTATTTTTTTATGGTTAAAATATTGAATAAAATATATTATCATGAACAATTAAATTTATTTGGGTTTTATTGTTCAAATAAAATAAATTGTATTTATTTAAGCTTTAAACACTGTTCATTATTATTTTAAATGTCCTTTAAATTCCGGCCAACTTGGTAATCCTCAAAGACAATCTATTAATTAACTGTCTGATACACTCATTATTAACAATTAAAAAAATATTACTAATAAATTATCATACCTTAAATATAAATTTACACCTCACATCCAAAACTTCAAGCAATTCAGCTAGTAATTTTGGTCAAATTAACTTATGTTACAATAAAATAATAGGGAATCATATTCATTTATTAATAAGCTTCCCTTAGCTTATGTTTTTTTACCCATTTTGTCACTATTCCATTTAATTTTAATATAACATTATCTGATAATAGTGTAATCCCTCACTTATCAACAGTAATATTTAACATACCTTACAATCAGGCCATCCTTACAAACTGTATTTTGGTCTAAATTCTTATTTCGTTTATTATTAAAATTCCTTTCACAGTTAATTGTAATTAGTAACATAAAATTTAACCATATTATTCACAAACTAATTTTGCTTAAAATGTCAGAATAGTGTTGGTTTAAATTCCAGATATATAAACAGACTCAAGTATTTTTCTTTTGAACGTATTATTTTCTTTACGTAAAATTATTGTATCACCATAAATTTATGTTTGTTTTTAGATGTGAGCTGCATCAGTGTCGTTTTATTAGGATGCCTATCTACCTTTGTTTCTTATATCATTGCTGTATTGATATATTTTATCACCCAAAAATTGTTTAGTTTCATCTGGTTTGTTTTTTCATGTCTATTTTATACTTCAATTTGCGATAGTAATTTAGGTTTTATTTTTTTAAGCTTTAGTAATTATTTTGAACCAATTTTCGAAATTCAAGACCAAAGTGAAATGTCAAGAGCAACATTTATACCAGTTATGGATTGTTTTATCATAAAGCCAATAAGATTACTAGAAAAAAAATTAATTTTAATTAGACAAATAATTTTTCTTACCAAATCTATACTTTAAGAGTGCTGTATAGTGGTTGAGACTAATAGTTAAAATTTTTAATCTCTCAATGATTCTGAATTAGTTCAGGATTTTTTTAATCCTTTTTAATTACTACTGATGGAAATTTATGGTCACAACTATAAATTTCAAAGAACATTTGTGGAAAAAAATTGTTGTTGTGTAGACGTATGTAGTTTAAACTACTTGTTTTAAGACTTTTGTTTATAATCAAATTTTCTTATCGTTGTCGGCTGACAGATTTAGCTGCGAACAATGTCTCCGAAAAAAAATCCTTTTGTCTTATTTATTTTGTCTCGTGTCACTATTTCTGTTTCGTTGTAGAGTAATACGTTCAGCTCAGCCAAGCTCGGCTTGGCATTAAGCGCAAAAGCGGCTTTAAGAAAAGGTTTTATAGGTCTCACTCCTTTTCTTTTCTCTTGAGAATTCTCATCAATGCTTCTACACTTTTCTTAACTATCTCATTCTTCTTGATTTTATAAACCACATCCCAATGCTCAATCAAACCATTCAGTTCCTAGATGCTCCTAGTAGGTCACGTTCCGGTTAGTATTAAATAAAAGTTGAGTTATAAAACTTTTTTTTAAAACAAACTCAACTTGAAAACTGTGGGCTTATGCGAGTCTGGGTTGTAATACGTCGTCTTTGAATTGAAATTTCAGCATATAAAGATATGCTAGTGAACCTTAAACAATTACGGCAGTGGTATAATGAACTTGAGAAAACCAGTTTACGTAAAATTTCTTTGAAATTATGGATTTTAAGATCTAATTTTATGAGGATAACCATGAAACTTAATTATAAAATCGTATGTGGTTTGCGCATCACACAACTCTCTTACCACACTACTTTGAGTTGAAATCCTCGCTCGTATCAGAACAGATATTTTTATAATACTCACTGTGGCAATACTTCCCTGAACTGATTTCCCAGATGAACCTTTCAGTGGACTGATTGTCTAACATCAATTTTTACAGTATTTAGAAAAGTACTTTTAATATTCGTTTTCTTAAAACATGTGATAGAAATAAAACAGTTTACTAAAATTTACATTATGCTTTTAACCATTTATTGAATGCTAAATTGTTATAGAATATTATTGAAAATGTTATTAATGCTTTTATGGAGCTAATCTTGTCAACTAAAAGGCTAATTTACTTAGTTAAGTTAAATTTAAAAAACGTATTATCTGATAACTATGGTAACGTGAAAACATTTAATTAAACATGCAAAAAGGAAAAACTCATTGCCCAAGTTTAACAGATATTTATGGGTTTCTCATCGTTCTGCATTACCTTCTAAAATCATATACGTTGAATATTATTTTTTCTGAAATCTTTATCTTTCCAACGGTATATAATACATCTAGATCTTAATACTCTTATTTTCAGCAATGTGTTTTCAACCTGAACAAATATTTTTCCTTTTATCAGGTTAATTATCAAATCCTTTCATAGTAAAACATTGAAATAAGCTAAATTTCAAATTTAACTTGCTACCCTTAGTTATATAACGTTCCCTCCCGGAGTCCGTGGGTCTTGTAAGACCCCGCCCCACTTGAGAAGAGTATTCAATGGAGGGTATTAATGAAGAGGACCGCCCAACCACTTAAGAGTTCAATAAGAACGACCGTAGAGGGGCTAGTTCTATTGCCCGGCAGTCTTCAGTAAATGGATTAAGTCTTCATGAGCAGTTAATAGGCTCGACAATACAAGCATTGTTCATACTGCCGATTGTTGTCTGTATGGCTAAGACGCCAATTATTGAGTCATTTATGTTCAATTTATTTCTCACTACCACTACAGATCAACGTAATAGTGAAATTTTAGTTAGAAATATTAAATATATACAAAACAAAAAATATTTTACATCTATTTCAACTACTATCATTTCGGTGTTTTTTTATTTGGATCGATGTTCCGTCAATAAAATTATATAAAAATTATTTAATGTGTTATATTAAATTATTTAAGCTCCGTTGACTGACTGTACGTCACCTACCAACACAATAAGTTTATTTTTTTTTTAATCATACTGTTTTTTCATCGCTAGACTTTAATACAACCTACCATTTTGAATTTTGATACCATTTGAACCCATCATTTTTTTATTTCTATTTCTATCCAATCTATTCTATTTCCAAGGTATCCTTAACACCCAGCTATACATATAGCATACCTATATGTACATACCAAATACCCACTAAAATCATTACAGGAGGGTATGAAAAAAAATTTTTTTTGTGCTTAACTCTAAAAAAATTGTTATAGATGAAATATTTTTTAGTAAACCAAGAATATTAATGCACTACTAACTCACATTTTATTTCTGTTTTAGAGGGTTCGGCAAAAAACAAAAAAAAAAAAAAAAACAAGAATAACTAAAAATCGTATCAATGAAAATTTAGTCATATTTTTTATTAGTATTCATTTTTGCACAGCTCTGCTCTAACCCAATTATCATTTTATTCAAATATTCCAATTTAGAAAAATTGATCACTGTAATGATATTTAAATATCATTCAACGGAGATACGTCAAATTCTTTGACTCTATTCAATTTCTGTCCAACCCGCTTTTCCAGACGTTGACATCTTCAGTGCGATGGCAAAAAGCAGCGGGGATAAAACAGTAACTTGAATAGTGCTAACAGTGATAGTGACACTTCATTAATTTTAAGTATTAGTGTGCTAAACGAAGTTTCAACAGAAAAATGAAGACTGCCCAACAATTAAAAATTGTACGTTTTTTCATCTTTAGAGTTTAATACAACCTACACAAGCTAATGTAAATAATGCTTTAAAAAAGACATAAAAATCTTCCGAATTTCAATCGATGAAAACACCCACCTTAAAGTTTACTCATCTTCGTGACGTCAGCAATTTACAGTTTGTTTATTAAAATAATTACTTTACAATTAATAAAAAAAGTAATAAAATAAATTAAAAGAAATTTAAATCCTGAAAAGGCACATTAAGTAAACCTTTAAATTTTTGTAGTTTAAAAAATAAATCCAGTCCAGCATGGATAAGTGGATGCAAAATTTAATATAGTAATTTACTAAGTACGTCTATTCTAACTGCAACTTTATAAAATGTAAATTGTAATTGTAAATATGTAACTGTAAATATTTAATTGTAATTGTTAATTTCTAATATTCTCACTTCGTAATTTTGTGAATATGTCATATGTCATGTGAATGTGTCAATTGTAATCTACATATGTCATGTGAATGTGTCAATTGTAATCTACTAACTTTGTATATTCAGTGTAAATAGCCCTAGTGGTCGAAAAACTTAAATAAATAAATTTAAAAAAATCAAATTAATTTTAAATCAGTGTTAGATGTAGTTTATTATAAATTATTAATCAGGCAAAATATTCATCAAATCGTGCAACTAGAAGTTAAAAGGCAGAAGAGCCTGTATTGATAGCATATAAATCAGAACAACATTTTTAACACTTTATAAATTATCTGTGACATGGTTGAGAGATAAGCGCCGAAATCTTCTGGAGTCCTGCTTTTTCCCCAGATGGAGGACAAGCTCGGAGTCACCCAGACTAAATGCAAATATTGTATATAGGAACAATGGTATTTTCGTTGTTATTTTACTTTAAGTTTAATTTATTTATTTCTTCTTCCATTTCTTATTTGGCTATCAAAGAACTTATATATTTTTTAATACGCTCTATGATCGCCACTATCATTGTCTGTGTATATATAACAGAATGTAATATCACAATATAATAATAAAAATAATTATAAGTAACCTTATTATTTGTTTAGTTTATTACTTTTGTTTTTCGGTAATTCAGTTGTCTGGTTTAAGTACTTATACCTAAAATGTTTAAATAATTTCATGAGATAACGTTTTGAACCCATCATTTTTTATTTCTATTTCTGTCACCGCAAATTCAAATGGTTTCATTTATGATTTAGATTTATGGACGAAACTAAAAATTATTTCCAGGAAGAAGAGGGGATAAAACAGTAATCTGAATAGTGCCAAGAGTGATAGTGACACTTCATTAATTTTAAGTATTAGTTAGGTATATAGTGAAAGTGCATCAAACAGAAAAATGTTGTGTGCCCCAACAATTTAAAATTGTAGCAAAACATTAAATAACAATATAGACTTCTAACATTCACACAGATTTTCCTTAGAACGGAGCCTGTGTACAGACACAGCATAGTCCACCATAAATCTGTAAATAATTTTAATGATTTGTTATATAATCTTTTGTTTTAGAGGTTAGGAAATTAAAAATTAATATTATTCTATATAACTATTTTGCCTGTATGATTTTCATGATTAATCTTGGTGCCTTGAAAGTTGGATTGAAAAAACAGTATTAAATTCATGGTTGTTTTTGTTGGCTGGGTCCTTAGGGCGTAAAGCACTGGGGTCATCAACGCCCATGTTTCGCACTTAAGAATTCTATTTCAAGATTTGATACTCTTAATTACGAAAAAAATTTAAATAATTAATTATTTTAGAATTATTTAGTACGTATAACAAACTTTCGAGTTTAAACCTTATTCAAAAGGCCATTCCTTTTTAAGAAAACCAAAACCACTTCCACGTTCTTCTGGTCATCTTTCAGAGCATCCGATACACTCGTTCCCACTTCCAATCTACATAAGTTCATGGAATAGAAATGACATTCTTCAAGTATGTGACTGACCGTAAGCACACTGTTGCAGTATTGACATTTTGGCGGTGGTAGCTTATTGATGAGATATGCATGAGTTTAATTCGTATGACCTATTCTCAATCTGGCAATAGCTACCTTCTCCCTGCAATTGGAACGGTTTGATGTGGTCCATGGCTTAATATTTTTTAATTTGCTATGCGGGCTTTCATTCCTCATGGGCTGCCAACTAGCTGATATTTCATTTTTCATCGGAAGACTTATTTCTAGGGGTGTCAGACTGATTAAATTCATGGTGTATCTGTGATTATTTGAAAAATACAGTAATACACATATTGTAACACTGGAAATCTTTTTTTTTTAATTACTTGTCTTGTTATGTTTGCAATGAATAGTTAAATACGAGAAAATATTGACAAAGATTATAAATTGTACTGTAATTCACTAAATTTTGACTATGTCCTGTTTTGTAAACTATATTAAAGATACAAATGCTTCTGTCCGATTATTAATAACTATATTGTTAGTCGTTAACTGAAGCAGTGGGTATAAGACCCTTTAAATATGATCTCTCTCTCTCTCTCTCTCTCTCTCTATATA
>NW_027116725.1:24921-40777 GCF_000696795.3 Halyomorpha halys | reverse complement strand
AATGTTATTTAATAAATTGTTTTTAATTTTATCGATAAAAAAAAGTATAAGTTTGTTTATAGAATCGATGACACGGGTAAAGTGGCCCTAAAGGTAAGGCGGAAGATAAATTGCAATGGCTCGATCCCAATTGAATTGGGGGTCATATAACGGCGGGCTGGAATGGCGCTTCCAGATAGGCTCTTATAGCCATCTTCCGGAATCCCAGATAGTAAAATAAGAATTCTGTCAATTTGGCCAAGGCTGGAAAACAGCTTTGTATTCTTAATTCGTAATATTGTCGCTTTCCTTTTCACGGTCGATAGCCGTAAATTACAGTTTTTCTATCTTATTTGTGAATGTGAAGGAAGAGAAAACTAGACAAGAAAGCAGTAATCGTAAAGCATTTCTATCATTAAATAAATCGTTTATATAGTTCTTTACCTTTTCCGTTGTTCTGGAACTATGTTTTTCAACTAATAAACCATTTCATGGAACGATTATGTTTTATGTTATAGATCAAATGAATAAATAAGGGAAACAAAATAAGCATTAACTGTTACTGCATGTGATGCTTAAAAGGGCACTACCATTATATCTCGTATTATAAGCAATGTTATCTCCGGTTTAAATCCGTCTTTGTAATGCAAATAGAAATAAAACTAGTAAATTTTGATGTAATACTTTTCGTATTACCGCTAAAACTCAAAATAACTCAAATTTAAATTAGTAGCTTAAAAGACTAATCTGCATGACTGTTATTTGGCCTATCTGGTTGAGCTATGGGGCTCCACTAAACCATCAAATTCCTCCCGAATCCAATCCTTACAGTCCAAAATCCTTCGTAAAATCCTTAATGCTCCTTACTTTGTCACAAATCAAATCGTCCATCAGGATCTCAATGTCCTATATGTTGCGGATTTGGCCAGAACCAGATACCAATTCTTCCATGATAAACTTCCCAACCACCCAAACCAACTCGTTTCTAACCTGGCTTCTCCTTCATTACCTAATAATCCTCCTAGGCGTCTGAAAAAAAGATGGCCTCGAGATCTTCTCCTCTAGAAATGTTTTTGGAGTTCTATCAATGGGTAGATTCTCCACATGTTTGTATCATATCATTATATAACTTACAGCAAATTTACTTGATGTATATATATGTATACAGTTGTAAATAACAATAAATAAATTATAAAAAAAAAATTAGTAGCTTATGAAATTGTTGTTGTCTTTACGAAAAAGGGTCGAAGCGGCAACTAATTCATTTAAACGGAGAAAAAGTTTCACTTAAATATGTTCCTCGTTTTTAATCTTTTTTTTTTTTCTTGCCCTCTTTTTCATTTTATTTTGCCAAATAACATTTTCACACATTCTTTTTTTTTTTACACTCTGCTTTTATACGGAATGTTTTTACACAATTTGTTCACACTTTATTATTAAAACGTTTTCGTTGTAAACATGTGGAGATGCGTCTTGACAACAGAATGTGTGAGCGCCTTTTTTGCCTTAAAATTATTATTAAGATTATTGCATATATTATAATTTTTTTTCTAAATACAATGTTCAATATCCATCTTGTTTAGATTTTTGTTATTTAATGATTGGAAAAATATTCCAGAAAATAATTTTTTGTAAATCATTCTTTAGTAAAAGATCCGGGAAAAAGAGGCAGTTATCTCACCCCCATTTTTGATTACTTTAATGAAAACTATGTATAATTACTAATCAAACCTGATGAGTCTGCCAAGTATAGGTAGAAAGAATAAAAATAACGGCTGCTTCAAAACTTTAACAAAATTAATTTTTCATTTGGAGCTCTATATTTTAAAAACTACCAATAACACTACAAAATCTAAAAGAACATTATTTAAAGAAGAGTAAATTTGCTGAAATATTAGCCCTATTAGAGCTTTTTGCGTCCAATAGTTCTCGAGAACCTTTAAAAAAAACTTTTAAAAAGCAACCTTTCATAAAAATATTCTGTAATATCAGTAGTTAAATTAATTAATTTTGATAAATCTAAATGTGACGTCTATTAGCACTCAAATTAAAGCTAGTTTAATGTTCTATAACGTAGTTTATGACCTTTGTCTTCGTAGGAATTGTAGTTTTCATGATATTTGTTAAAATAAATTGATTTATATTTGTTTGGACAATAAATTTGATTTATGAAAAACTGTATTTCAGAAACCACTTGACGTACAGATGTCTGTCTGCACTCAAATTAAAGCTAGTTAAATTTACTATATTTTAATAATAGTTAATAATGCCCATCTTTGTAGGGATAGTAGTTTTTATGATATTTGACAAAATAATCTCACAAAATTTTAATTTCTAGTTGTTCGTATAAAATGTTTGATTTTAAAAAAAATATATCTCTAGACCCATAACAAGCACATATGTCTGCCAACACTCAAAATAAAGGAAATTGAACTTACTATAAAGTTGTTTATGACACTTATCTTTGTAGGGGGAGTAATTTTTATGATATTCACATTGAATATTTGGAAAATGAAAATTTGTCCGAATAACTATAAATCAATTTATTTTAGCAAATTTCTTGAAAGAAGTTTAAGGCATTTATTTTTGTAGGAGTAGTAGCTACAAAAATAAATCCCTTAAACTTCTTTAAAGCTCATTAAACTAGCTTTAATTTGAGTGCAAATAGACATCTGTAGGTCACATAGTTCCTGAGATATAGATTGCTCAAAATAAATTAACTAACGACTTATATTTTAGTACTTTCCATACAATATTTTTACGAAATGTTGCTTTTTAAAAAGCTATATCTCGAGAACTATTGAACGTAAATAGCTCTATTAAGGCTTACATTTTAGCAAATTTACTCTACTTTAAATGACGCTCTCTTAGATTTTCTATTGTTGTTGGTAGTTGTAACGATATACTACCAACAAAAAATTAATTATTTTTAACGTTTTGAAACAGCCGCCATTTTTTATTTCCCTACCTTTACTTGGCAGATTCATCAATTTTAACTAGTAATTATACCTAGTTTTCAATTAAGTAATCAAAAATTGGGGTGAAATAACTGCTTTTTTCTACTCTTGGGCTATTGTACTACTTGGATATTCTTTATTTATTAATCTTTCTTTGCCCATCCATGATGAAAGAAGTAGATATCCCAACGAGGCATGGTTCTTCTTCTATGATAGATATTTTAAGAGAAGATCTTACTGTGATAGGTTTTAAATATTTGTAAACTGTCGTTTATAAATTAATGAGTGATTAATATTACATTTTTCAAAAATATTTTACTCTCTGAAAAAAAACTTTTATTGCTACGAAGGCAAATTTGTGTTTTGGCCTAAGTGCCTATGCGATTCGTGTGAATTATAAAGGGTCCCTTGAGCGCCACCAAACTATGTTTTTTATGGGTTTTTTTTTCTCTTTTTCTAGTAGGCGTTGGAAGGTATTTTTACGAGATCCACTGCTCACTCTTCTCTCTCTCTCTAGTGAATTGATAGTCAGGAAAATCTGAAAAACCTTCGGAAATTGTATCATTTCCAATCACTATAAAAGGGTTTTTCAGGATGTAAACTAAAAAAAAAAAATGAATTTCTGCTCTTCCAACCCATACTTCAATACTTTTCATAATATATGCATTTATAAAAGTGAAAAAGTAGTTTCGAATTAATAATAACTCCTCAAAGTTTTATTTTATATATCTGGTTCTTATTTGTTTCCGATTTTTGTCATTTATTGTACTTTATAAGAGTCTAAAAATTTTTATAAACTTAAAAAAGTTTCGAGTAAATTAGTAGTCTTGTTGAAAGTTGCAATTTTGTGATTTTTGAAAAAAAATCCAAGGTAAAACTTTTATGTAAGTTAAGGTAAAGCTTGAGTTGTTCGATTGCTATTTTGTTTACATTTCTCTTCTGTACTTATTCCCGAGTAGAATAGCATTTCCTTTGTATTCAATTGTTTATTGATATAAGTGTTGCTTACTTATTCTATTTTTTGTTTTTTATATTTAATTTTTGTGATTTAGATAATGTTTAGTTGTGACCCAGTCAATTTGTGAGGTGGCTCTACTCGAAGGCAAATAAATAAGTAATGATCAGAAATCATGTTCGGTACAACGTTCATCAGTATTCTAATTTAATCGAACACCATTCATTGTTCGAATTAATTTGCCGGTATTGTTCACTAGACTGCCTCTCAGAGTGAAAACGTTTTCTGGACAAATTTTAAGTGAGTGGAAAGATTTAGTGGAGCGGTCTAGAGCTAATTTACATAGAGGGGCGGAAGAGGGAATAATGAATTTTTGTGATAATGCTGGGGAGGATGTTAGGGTACATATTAGCGTTATTAATCATTCCTAAGGGTGGGAACAAGTCTATTACCCCACGAGGGGGGTGGCTTAAAAAATGAAAGACCCACCACCAGGCCCACTAATAGAAACAATATTTCAGCTGTAATAGTCCGGGGGCACGCCATCCTCGGTTCCTCCTCAGCTAGTCTGTCAGCTGTATCGTAGGCCGCTTCAAGTTCACGTATAATAACTATCTACCTTTCAATCCAGACATGTTATAAGTATTTATATAATTAGTTTTAAATAAGTAACATTATACACAAAAAATTGTAATTTTTTCAGTAATTTGATGCTAGAATATATATTTTGAATTGACATTTACAACTATTCAATACAAATTTATTTATATTTAATATTTTGTAGTACGGAAAATGCCTAAATTCTGTAACTGTAGTCTACCTATGAAGTCTTAACCTAGCTTTCACCTACTTCCAATATTAGGCGGTTGATATTACCGCAGGGAACTCTTCGAGTCCACTTGCTTGGAGTAAAGCCCAATTTGGAGTTTCCATGACAGAGTTTAAATATTCTAAACAAGATTGGAAGCCAACAGGCTTCCACATAACAATGTGATGATAGCAGGATATATTTTTTTGTTTTTTTGATAATTCCTGTTATAAACGTCCATAGTGGTATGGAATCGTGATTGTGATGTGTGACCCAGATTAATAGTTTCAATTTGTCTAGTAAATTTAACAAATAATTTCCTGTTTTAATATTGCTAAATTTCACCACCAAAAAAGTTCATTGAGTTATTCTTTAAAGATAAGTTCCTGATTTACCTACTGTTTAAGTGTTTTGTTTTTTATTTCAATTGAAAGATGTAGTTTTACTAAATAAATGATAAACTTCGTAGCACGAGAAATGTTATGCACTCTCACTCCTGTTTTCTACTTTAAACTATTATTTGTTATATAAACACAATTGGAAAGGAAGCACGTATGTGAAACTAGAGAACCGCCATATATTTACATTATATTTGTTTATAATCTATATATTTGTAGTAGCTTAGTAATTTTGATGATTTTAATTTAATTTTTTTTTCAGGTATGTATCTATGATCTATTCTGACTCGATCATTATAATTTTGAAGAATCAAGGTAAGACGAAATACTATTTTGGTTAAGTAACGTTTCCGTGAGCCTGGCTATAGAGGACTATCTATTGAACAAGAAAAGAGATTAAAAAGATAAATGAACTGTTTTATAAGATTCATTTTGGGTATTTCTAGGCGTTCCCATATCTCACATACTATTTCCAGCAAACATAACTCTATCCCATTATCCGGAGACAATACCTCCTTGGCATTTATATATCAATACCTAATAAACAAAAACCTTCCTACATCATTGACCTCCGTTACCCTACGTTTATCCATTCACCTATTATACATAAGATCCCAACCTACTGATCTCTAAATCCCTACCTACAGAACTGCCTCCTATGAAAAATCTTTTGCTGTCCGAGCTAACTCGTTTTGGAATTCCGTACCATATATCCATACGCAAAGCTTCCTCTTTGACCTCATTTAAACATCAACTACATATCCATCTCTTAGAATATCAAACTTCCGTGAACTTGTAGTATGTAGTATGTGTTATAACTCTGTTCATAATTGTTATTCTTAACCAAGTGTCCCAGAATAAAGATTGATTTTTTTCATTTTATTCCTTTTCATGGACAAGAGTTCTTAGTATGGACTAAAGATTTATCATTGGCAGAGTTTAAATATTTTACACAAGATTGAAAGCCTGTTATGTGATGAAAGCAGGGTATATTGTTTTGTATTTCCTTATTTGTTTTGATAATTCCTTATAATTAATTAATTAATTAATGATAATTCCTTGTCTGTAATAATTAATCAGTTAATTAATTATTGAAAATTCCTTATCAATAATGATTAATTATCATGGTATGGTTAACAGCAAGACCTTTGTCCTTGCTTCAGAACGATCGAAAATTAATATTATATTTTTATTATTCTGGGTCAAATATTTCGGGAATGATAATTATAATGAGACAAGATTTCCTATATGCTTTTTAAGAAAAATAAGTGAACAATTTCTTACTTAGTTTTATGGATATTAATAATTGATTTTTATGGACCTTATAACTTATCTTAATTTTTTTTTTTCACTTAGTAACCTAAAATTTTATTATATTGCGAATAAATCTAGCTAAATTTATTATTTAGATATACACTTTGGTAATATTATCTTTTTTTTTTAGTCAAGATCGTTCTTCTCATGAGCTTTTAGGAATTCATTGGCATTATTATTATTAATTTATTAGTTATAAATTATTATTCCCCGCATACGTTTTATTTCATTACTAAATGTTTTATCAGTCTATGTATTGCTACTCAATCATTAGTTGCCTTTTTTAAAATTAACTATATTTTACTATTTAGTTCAGCAGTTGTTTTTATTTTTTAGGACTTTTTTATATTTCATCTGTTTCATACAAATTAAGTCATTAGTTTTTATCTCTAGAAATATTTTTAAAATTTTATTGTTTTAGCTAAAAGTAAATTGTAGCCTCTATAATGCTTTAATCATTAAAAGTGTTACAAACATTTATTTAATTTTATGTTTATTATTTGTGTATATTATTTTTGCACTAACTGATAGATGTTGCCCTCTGGGATTGTATATTTTATTTTTTTCTGAATAAATAAATAAAAATAAAATAAATTAGCTCATCCATCCCTTATTTTAAAACTCGTTTTTTTCTTCACATATGATAATGTAATATGGAATAAAATGCCTTAGAGGAGCAATGCAGGGATAGTTAATTAGAAATCAAAACTATTGTATTACTCTATCAGGTTTTTTTTTTCAGGATATGAAAGTAAGGAGGTATAATTGAGTAGAGATATAATCATAAATTAAAGGAGATGCTAGGCCGTTCGTGTTATTGTTCCTGATGCAGTTGTTACATTTCCGGTAATTGATCCAATTGTGACCACTGTTTCAATTCTGGTTAATGTCCCTGTTCCATTAATGGTAGTAATTAGCGTTCCATCTTTGGTCACTGTTTCCAATCCAGTTACTGTTCTCGTTCCAGTTCTAATTATCAATGTTCCATTTCTAATCCCTGATCGATCGTCAGTTTCTCTTGTTATATTCTTGCCAACATTCCAGATGCTCATGTCTCACCTTTCCCTGTATCGAACCAATTCCTCTGTACTCCCTTAGTAGGAATTCATAGAGTACCCAGCATTCAATCTATTGTAATGATAAAAATAATTTCGTAACATTAATACTTTTTTTTATAGATGCTAGCCTATTAAATTTTTAACATTTATTTTTTCTAAGATAAAATTTAATTCAAATATCAAGTATTGGTTTCTAAATCAAATCTAGCTTAGTAATGAAATAAAAATCAACAAAACAATTTTTTTTTTAATAGGATCAGCTTTTCTATAATCCTAATTGGATTTTTATTTACTGCATCTAGTGGGTTACGATTTTTAGAAATAGAAACAATTTTTAGACAGAAAATAAACCAATGCATCCGAAGTTTAACACTCATACCCCTTCTTTCCTATATGATAAATCCTTTACGAATCAACTTACTCTAATTTCTGCTTGTACAGGGCATATTGGGATTAAATTGATCGTGTCTTATCTATGTATCTTATGTTTTGTATAAACTTTGTCGTGCTAGTAAGGTGCAGACTTGGCTTATTTTGTGTCTTCTGCATGGTAACTGGGGGTTCTCGCCGTTATCTTCTGCCCATTCTCTTTCCAGTAGTCGCAAAGTAAAAGCTCCTTCATTTCTCTTGACCAAGAAGTTGATAGTATTCAACATTACAGCCTTGAAACATTTAATAATCGCTGTAGGGACCTGTTTCTTGAAATACTTTTCACTTCTCTACTGTTATTTTAGTACTGTTGTCGCTATTGAGTCATAGACTAAAATTTAATGAACCAAGGGTTGATTTCCCTGTTATTCAGACTGTAATTTCTGTTAAGGGTTACTGAGTAGCAGAAGTATAGTTTTATAACTATTTATTATAGTAGAATAAAAAAGTTGCCTTCTGTTCAACCGTTCGCTTTGAACAACCCTGATGAGGCCCTGCAAGGTGGGGCGAAACGTCGGACATTAAAATAGTTTAAAATTTTTTTTTTTTTTTACCGCAACCCTATCTTCTTATATTTAGAATAAAAAAGGTTTCAGAGCGGGGAATGATCTGTAGTTAAGGTTGTAGGTGAAGACTTCTATGGTATTTCTGTGCTGACTGATTCAATTGATGGTCATGCCTACTTCAAAATACTTTGTGTATTTTTTTTTTATTGTTACTGGGGGGTACCCCATGTCCACCTAACTACAAATTATACAATTGTTCTGGCCATGAACTGTAATTTCGGTTAAAGACTGGGTAATTTGAAGTAGATAACCTTTTTTATTTGCTATTTTTTTCGCAAAATGTGTTCATCAGTTAAACATAATTTTTTAAGACTCTCTTTTATTATTCCACCGTATATGTAAAATAAAATATTACATGGTGATCATTGGAAATATTTTTATTTAATAGAGAGAATAAATTATTATAAATTCATAAATATCAGTTCCTTCCAGTTGGCCAAACCCTTTAATTTTAATTTTAATAGGTATAACCCGGAATATTTAATAAAAATTCAAAGGATTTGAAGAGGTCATCGCACGACTTGACATAAGGGCTAAAGGGAAGCATACAGAGTTTTTGTTAACGTAGCGGTCCGTAAACATCGGAACGGTATTTGAACAACGAGTGTAAACCTGTCCCAGTTTCCTCTTCTGTTCCTGAACATCATCTTTTTTGATGTTGCCTGTCACTAGCAGACTGATGTCTGCGAATTCAGTACAATTCATCTCAATCACGCGGGCCATTAAAACAATGTTATTATTTACACGATAATATTATATATGGTTAATATTATACAATTAAATGAAGCAAAAAATAAATAAACGTTTTCCGAAGAAGGAAACGAATACAATTATTTGGACTATAGGTACGAAAATTACTCTATTACGTTCTAAGGTCAAGCAGTACTTATACACGTTAAATTTAAATTGAATAAACTAGGAAAGCGAAATAGTACTTTTAGTAGAATGTTACTACTATGAAATTCCAAAATTTCTGTTAGTGGATGGGCTTTAAAGGGTTTGAGATATTAGATATTGCTGTGATGAGATGAGATAAATTAGGCGGTTGAAGCACAATATTGATACCCTCTCCTTTGGTAAGAATATGCTGTTTATCTCTAGGAAAACCCAGTATGTCAGAAATTACCCGGTAGGAAATATAAAAAAAAAAGAAAGAAAAGTACGACTCAAAAACCAAACCGTATGTTGATGGAAAATAAAATAATATTTTTCTATAGATTATGGATGGGAGAATATATATGAACCCTTCTACTGAGTACGCCACTAGTTCTTATAGAATGAAGCATATGATTATCATGATGACTTTATTTAATCCGATTTATTTTGAAATCATTGAAATGAAAGCCGTTAGTATTTGTATATAGGGCATTCAGATTCCTCTTACAAAGCTATTTCTTCGGATGTGGTCTAATACTTGTGTGATCACAAGTATAAAGATGAAAGATCACAGGATGAACTGTTCAAACGTCCATCTTTATCCTCAAAAGGCATTGGGTCTATTTCAAATATAAGGTTGCATCATGGTATTCCTTGTGCCTTCTAAAATAAATCAGAAGTAAAACTGTTTTCAATCAATTTTCTATTCCACTGAATCTGTGCGGTCAGTCAGTTAATTTGTTTTTCTTTATTGTGTGATATTGTATTTTCCCATTTACTTTCAAAGATCGGTAATAGAAATATGAGAACACATTTACAACATAGCTACTATTACTATTACTATTTCTAATATTAATAAATTAAGTTATAACATAATAATAAATAAAAAGAAATTAAAGGAAATTTAACTTAAAATATCAACTTAAGTACATTCAATCCTATTCCTGTTTGTTAATATGATTATTTTACTCAGTTTTCACTCAAAATATGATTATAACAAAGTAATATTGAAATTGTTAGATATTGTAGGTAATAAAAAAATTGTACGATCTTGGTATAAGAATTATTTATTAAATTCTTATAAGTAAAACCAAAAATTCCTATTTAATTTAGTGAAATCACAATTTGGAATCAGTAATGAATTAATTAATGAGTAGTTAATCATAGTTTATATTCCACTTGAATTGAATCTGAAGAAAGAACATTTTTCCAAATAATAATTAATTCTAACTACATCTTAACTAATGGTGTAGGCACATGCAATTGGAACAAAGGAAGCAAATACCATTGTTAAAAAAAATCTGAATAAAATCCTAGCATGGAACTAAAAATCTTTTCGACCTACAAATATTGGATGTTATACTTATGGAAACCTTTGTATAACTTAATAAATACTTCTTAGAAACATCTGTAGGATAATTGATATTACATCTTCCTAGATGGCTGAAAAACATGTCATTATTTTCAATTAAAACAATAAAGGCCGACGTTTAATATGTCTTGGTGGATATAATTCCTCCAAATAGTAGGTTTGATTTTCTTTATAGGCAAATTGGGACAAAACGGGAGCACAGAATCGGTATGTATTTCAAATTATAGTGAGTTCATTAACATTTTTCAATAAAACTTGTTACATATAACTAAAGAAAAAAGTTAAGAAAATTATATCAACATAAAAAAAAAAAAAACTAGGTTGGAAAAAATATAACATCAATTAATAAGAACCTATGAAAGTACTATAATTTGTTATTGCGAAACCTAATTAATTAAATTGCACAAAAGATAAAATAAATTAAAAAGAAAGGAAGAAAGAAAATCGGAATGATTATGAATGAAATCTATCCAAGTTATCATTAACACATTTATGAAAACATAAAAAAAAAATTATTATGAAGATTTAAAAAAAATAATTAAACGAATATTTGAATCACTCGGTCATAGAACTTAATAACTGAAAGAATAAAAACTTTACAACATTAAAATATTTCTAAATAACAAATCCCAACCAAGGTTCACTTATCATAACTTTATATCAATATAATTCCTTTAAAAGCAAATTTTTCCTGATTCTTTCAAAAATGGATGAGAGCAGCACTAAAGATTACTTTAATGCTAAATACTTCAATTCACAATAAAGGTTAAAATATACACATAACGAAATATTTAGCTTTATACTTTAATTAATCTTAAGTATATTTAATACTTATCAAGGTATTATATCAATATCGGTACTGTTCAATAAATACTAATAATATCACAACTATGAAGATAAGCTGCTAGAAATGGTCTGGAACCATGATTTCTAAATCATAAGCAAGGTAAAAAAAAAATGTTGTATAAAAATACACTTGAAGAAGGAACAATAGATCCCAGACATCCATTGGACCCCGAAAAAGATTTATCATTTTTCAGATTCACTATAGGGAAAAAAAATGATTTGTGGACCAGTTATTAATTGATTTTCTCACCCCCCCCCCTTCAGTGAGCATGTATATTTATTTAGAGGAAGGTATTTATTATAAGCATTATTTACTATCCTCAGGGATGATGGATCGTTTCGTGGATTAATGACACTTTTATTTGCGGTGGAGGTGGTTGCTCGCTTATTGAATGGTCGTGTCGCTGAAATATGCTCACAGCCCGGGGACCATTCGTCAAAGGATTCGATTTATCTTGGCTCAGTTGCCTTCGACATCTTACAATTTTAAATGAAACTTCGGTCCCGACAAGGTGGACATGCCTGAACCATTCTCTTGACATGTACAAATCTTTTATTTTCCCTATTACAACCATCTCTTGGTTTTGTTACATACAGGGTTTTATTCAATAAATAGGATATCCTTTGAAAATTAAAAGAAATTAAATTTAAATATGTTTATATACGTTAACAATAAGGAATATTTAAGAAAACCGAAAAATAAATTGATTTATACAAGAAAAAACCTTTCATGTGTGGGTGAGAAGCAAGGAGTTACAAGTGAAATAACACACAATTTGGCGAATAAGATTCTTTTTGCTACCTGTAGCTGTAGCTGTAACAAATTAACGCTTCAATATTGAAAACATTGTGAAATTATCAATAATTTACTAATAATCATTGTTTTTTTTTTAATTTGTATTTAATACCAGATCGGCCTATTGGCCCCGCCTTATATGGTTGATATAACAGTTACATTTTTTTTTAACAGTTGATTATGAGGGGAGAAGGGTGTAGTCTCGTACAAAAGACACCCCTAAATAGATAAAACGTTATAATAAAAAAAAATGTGACAAAATAAATAGATTTTTTTTTTAATTTTATTTATTTATTGATATTTACAACTGTATAAAAAAATACAACCAGTAAATTTGATCATAATGACATAATGATATGATACAGGATGTAGAGAAACTACCCAGTAGTAGAACTCTAAAAACAGTTTACAATATAAGGTCACGAGGCCATCTTCTTTTCAGGCGCCTCGGAGGATTGCCAGGAATGGAAGAGGAAGCAAGGTTAGAAACGAGTGGGTTTGGGTGGTTAGGGAGTTTATTATAGAAGGAATAATATCGGGTTCGGAATAGATCGGTTACATAAGGAACATTTAGGTCTTTATGGATGGTTAAAATAAATAGATAAAAATAATAATTCTTGATAAAAGAGAAAAGTAAAGTAAATAACAACATTCGTAGACAACAAAACAAACAATTGCTCTCTAATGGAAAAAACACACAACAAGTTGATTTGGAAAAAGGACGAAGAGAAAATGAATAAAACAGAAGTTATGTTAATAATATAATTGATTAGTACGGAATTTATAACAGGATGTCCTGCAGCAGCCTGGACTTCAGTCTTCGGGTTGAGATTGGGTTTGCCAAGGTCGCTGCTCCTTTATTTGTCGGTAACTGGGAGTGGAACTTCATGAATAATAATTATTATTAATTTCACATTTTCTTCAGTTTAGCTGCAGGTATATTGGGGTGAATAGAAACACAATATTGTCACTTTTACTTCTTGGTTTCTCATCCACTTATGTCAATTGAAATAATCTATTGATGAAAGGAATATGGTCCGGGTGCGGTCAAGAAAAACTCAAATAGTAGAAATATACTAATTTAATGAGCCAACGTTTCGCCCCACGTTGCAGGGCTTCTTCAGGGCTATTTTGACGGCAGTCAAAACTAAAATGATTTTAGTTTTGACTGCCGTCAAAATAGCCCTGAAGAAGCCCTGCAACGTGGGGCGAAACGTTGGCTCATTAAATTAGTATATTTCTACTATTTGAGTTTTTCTTGACCGCACCCGGACCATATTCCTTTCATCTTCACACACGGTCAATCAATAATCTTCCAGAAATAATCTATTATATTGTTTTTATTTTGTTAGTAGAAATTCACCATTTTAGTGGAATCCTCAGATAAAATTGAAAATGTTTTTTATTTCTCCCCAGTTTCTTGTGAAAATATAATCATATGATTTATAATAATTTCGAGGTAGAAATATATTATTTTCAAGCCATGTTGCCCAAAATAAATTAGATTGCTTTATACACTGAACCAATCCTTATTCATGGTAAGATAAAATATAAATATATCATTTCGATTGAACTATTTACTAGTATAAATATGATTTTACATTTTACTATTACTATAAAAAAAAAATTATAAATCTCATCTCTCATTTTTTTTTAAATTTTATGTTGCCTGTTTCTTCATTAATTTATTTCATTCTATATTTAATTTTCCCGTAAACTCTCTGTAATAAAAACAAAATCATTCTTAGTATGTTCAATATTGATTCTATAACAATTTAGCATTTAACAATGCACAATATAAAATTTATTGAACTGGTATATATGTTTTAATAATATAGACATATTATTTCTGAAACTAGCGATGAATAATTTAAACTCCAAGTTGGATACTAAGTGAAAATTGTTTGATGATTTTATTTTGTATTAATTTATTTTTATTTTACCCTGAGGTCCATCCATGTTCCATTCTTGCATTATCATTCTAAACTGACATGTCCCAGGATAAATAATTAATTTATTATTATTAAAAGTGGAATCATTGCATGATAACAAAAATTTCAGTAATGTTTTAAATTCTTGACACTCGAACCACTCGGCTACGCTCTCATTAAAAAATTAAATGAAATTTATATGAGTCTCAGGCTTCTCGTCTTTCTTTGCTGTCTTTTAAATTCTTTTCATCATTAAACAGATGTCTGAGGTCGTTGCACTGGTACTGTGAACTTGTCTTTGTGGTATATATATTTGATCATCATTTTTTATGTCATGAGATGAATAGGGTCACTTGCTAAAAAATGAATTAAGATTGTAATTTACAAAATTTGAGGTTCCGTGTTTACTTAATTATTACTTTAATTAAAATTTAATTATTTAAAAATATATAAATTGCATTACAACAAAGATTACATGTATAAATATTTTTTCAACTTAAAATAATTACTCAAAATCTTTGGAAAGTCTAAATACTTTTTAAAAATATATTTTCATCTCATAATTTAAATTTCGGTGTTCAAATGTAATAATTAGTTCTGTTGTTCCCATAACCATTATAAGAAGTTTTCTCTCTAAGTTTTGCTTTATCGATCATTCACACATTTTGACCAAAAGGAAAACTAGATCCTATTCGTAATGGAATCAACTTTTAATGATCTAATTAAATTGATGCTTTTAAATTAAGAATAAATATTTATTAATTTTGTTAGCAAACATTTATTCCATTTTTCAAAATATTGATTTTTCATACAATTAGGGTTATTGATCATTGATTATAATATCATACAAAAAATAAAATACATGAAAAATATTATGTATCATTTATTATCAATTACAGTAGTTTAATACAATGACTTGACGGATACACGTGTTTTAAGAAACTTTATATCCCAACCATTAGAACGATTTAAGGAATCATAAAGATGTCTTTACCCCCATTTCCATGGAATTTATTCTCCGGCTATAAAAAGGAGAATTGTGTCATTCAACTCGAGGTTTTATTCGCTGTCACACAGCTTTTTATTTTAGGTTATTATGCTTTATTGAAAAAGAAAATCTATTAAATGTGTAGGTATGTACTTTCTAAGAAATTATTATATTTTACACTGTTGGTAGGTATCTGTTGATTCCCTATCTTTAAAATATAGTACGAAAATTTATGTTTATACATAACCTTTTCACTTTCTTGAGACAGCTTTTTATTGTTTAAATAAAATGAAGTGAAACCAAGCTAACCCTGAAAACACTATTTATTTCTGTATACTCCTATATTCTGTATTTCCAAAGTTTCGGCCCATATTTTTATGATAAGAATTATGTGTTGCAAATTAGTATTTAAGATTATCCTTGAGAATAGCTGAATTGGCCGATACGTTAGACTTTTAAATAAATAAAGAGTGTTTTGAGTTGAGACTTGACTTAGATACAATTTATTTTCTTTCAACAAGATTTATGTTGGTCATTAAAAACTTTGTATACAAGTCCTTAATTAAAAAAAAATATACACATA
>NW_027116725.1:10416-24871 GCF_000696795.3 Halyomorpha halys | reverse complement strand
ATCTTCCTACAAATAATGACATACCGTAAACGAACAATCTTCCACGAAAATATAATTAGTTTTTCTTCTTCGTATTTTTACTTTTTTTTTATACAAACTAAAACTTCTTCACGTAATTAGTTTTATGGTATGAGAAACAATTTTATTTAATGATCAAAAATTATTCTGTACATTGGAGATTATTTAATTGTATTAAAACATTGTAGAAATCTGATTCTAAGTTTATTTTGTACCCTTTTTAAAATAATTATTATAAATTCTGCAAATTCAATCGAAAAATATTTTTTCAATACTTTATCAAAAATTATGTTTCCTCATAATTTTATTGAAAGATTTGAGTAACTTCTACGATCTTGCCTAGGTTGAATTGTAAAAATACATTCTATATAAAAGAAAAACTTGACAAACTTGTTTTAGACGTATGATATATTTATGTTTTAGTATTGAAACCAACTAGTTACTTGGGTATTAAAATATCATTCGTACATTCTTCAAGTGAAAACAAAATATATAGGAAAACTTAATAATAATAATGAGAGCCTAACGAACCTGAAGATTCGATGCCGATACCACCAAACGCTTCCTGCATCCTAACCCAATTCCACTAAATCAGTTATAACGCAATCCTCCCATCTACGTTGCGGTCTACCCCTCGGACGTTTACCCGTTGGTTCCATGTTCATTAACATTTTAGGGATCCGCTCATTACTTAGGGTTTAGTTACATTACAAGCCCATCTTATACCGGAAAACGCCATATTATATAGGAAAACTTAATGTTTTGATATTTCGTTCTAGAGTGGTTTACTCAAGTCTGTGGTTTATGATCTTGCTTATTGATCCTAGAATCAGAAATTAAAACTGTACGATACTGAGAAATATAATTAATAAAATATCACATTTATTAAAAATAATTAAGAGGGACTCTAAAGTAGTGCTTTGTCATCATTGAAGAGATTTTTTATCCAATTAACGTTACTTCAAAAATAAGAAGCTTAAATGACCAACAATTAATAAAATGAGAGAGACAACTCAAACTAAAGAAAAACAATATTATAATTGGGCTTTTCTCGGGAAATTATACTACAAAAGCATTATATCAAAGTAAATTATTGTCAATGTTTCACTCAATAAATTAATTATCAAATGAGGCCTACTTAAATTGTCGTTATATTATTTATTTTTTTTAAACCGTCAATAAATACTTAATACGTCAATTCTGGCATCCCACGTAGACAATGTTACATTGGATATCTATCAATTCAGACTATTTATTTTGTTTCGAAAATAAGGATTTCATGACAGTGAGGTCATTATTATTATTGCTTACTTTAGTTTTCTGAACAATTTATCAAGTCATCTAATGAAGGTCAAGGGCCAGGCTTAGTTTACTGTTACTTTATTAAATAATTTCTACACAGTATATCCCAGCTCCCAATATTTTTTCAAATATACAATGCTTTTAGCTTTGTTTCAGATTAATTATAAAAATGTATTAACTTTATTGAAATTTATCCTTCGTCCGTCGTAAATACATGATTTCCTGTTCCACAGTATTTTTTGATAATATCCTATTCATTCTTGTCGAACAGATCCGTTGCCTAGTACATCTGGGGAAACCACTGACTTAAAATCCTCATACAAGACTGAAAAGAAAGAAAACTGGTCGTCAATTCCGATTATTACAACACTTGATAGACAAACGGTCTGTCTGAAATGACGGAATTGAGCTTTTGGGCTCCACTATGTTTCGAATTACTCTCGTATCCACACCTTGCAATCCAAAATCCTTCGTAAAATAATAAATGCTCCTTATTTTGATACCAATCAAGCCATCCATCAGGACCTCAATGTTCCATATGTTGCCTATTTGGCAAAAACCAGATACTAATCCTTTCATGATGAACTTCCCAAGCATCCAAAGCTACTTGTTTCTAACCTGGCTTCTTCTTCATTACCTGATAACCCTCCCAGGCGTCTGAAAAGAAGATGGCCTCGAGATATTCTCCTTTAGTAATGCTATTGGAGTTCTATCAATGGATATAATGTAGAGTCTGTATTATGCCATTGTATAATTAACATCAAGTTTACTTGAATATATTTGAATACAGTTCAATAATAAATATCAACAAAACAAATTAAAAAAAAACTTTATTAAGCTCAAATAATTCAAATACATTCAAGGCACTAAAAAGTGATATTATTTATTTACTATTATTATATGTTTTCTTTATTTTTTAATTTATCCGAATTTAAGGTGAATTTCATCCCTTGGAGAGTTCATATTTTTTATATATATGAAACTATACATTATAAATTAAAGTTTATCAAATTTAAGATAATTATATTACATGGAAAAAATGAGTGTACCAAAAATAAAAATAAAGAAGAAGCAGGTGTAGAAAAAAAAAATATGGTTTCCTGTAGAGTCCTATTGATAATAATTTATCTTCCACAGTCTTTTGACTGTAATAATTATATGGATAGAAAGATATAACATTGAAACTTCTACATAACAGGTCCCCACGGAGAAAATTATTTGACCCGTTGTAGAGGGGTATTCGTTAAGAATGGATCAGTATAAAAAAAAAATGCAAAATAGAATTATGCTTTGATCCCTTAAGTCCGGAAAAACCTGTAATGCAATTTTATACTATTTAAGAAAACTAGACATAGTTACAGAGATATTTTGGTTACTACTATTGTTTTATAGTACAGACACATTAGTCGTAGACAGTACGTCGAATTTCGAGAATCATTCTGGAATAACCTCAGGTAATGCTGCCTCATCAATAAAAAGTTTTATTTATTTATTTTTTTCATCATTTCTTCAACATAGATATTTGTAAATATGGTCGGAAGTTTCCCTATTATCCTATTACTATTGTCCGTAAATATATGACAGAATGTAATATTAAACAAAGAAATAATTACATACATACAGAATAATGAGGTATTGACACACTAATACACTGTATGCATTGAAGTGACCACGCTATAAATAATTTTCAATGCCGGTTAATACATGTCAATTCTGGAATCATATTTTTTAAATTCATATTTTATGAAATGTGGCCTTCATATGGGACTCGAAAGTCCAGGTGGGGAATAAAATTAGTGTCGGCATCCCGATTGGAGGAGTTAGGTTATAGAGGAGCTCAAATGCATTTAATTTGTACCTGGTCGACCGGGACTTTAATAAAATTTCCCATTTAAGAGTGAGTTCCGTAATAGGGGGTGTCCGTTCAGAAAGGTTTGGTCTGTATTAGGCTTTTCCTATTAACTCAGTTATTGCTAGAAATATTAACCTAGCCAGGCCCAGTAAGGTATCGTTTAGGCTTACGTGATGTCATGCTCATTTTTACCGATTTAGCATTAATTAAATTTTTATTATAAATTTGTTGCTTCACTCAGAGGTATACATGATTATCTCATAGATCAATTGCAAGGGGAGTCACTAGCTTTAAAAAAAAATAAAAGTAAAAATAATAGGTTTTTGCCCACAGTACAGTTTTTTTTCTATGAAATGTATTATCACAATGCCCAATTCATAGCAGATTCTAATGTTTTTCTCTTAAAACAATTTATTTTTGTGAAATAATCAGTCATCTTTTAATAACGTTGCCTGTTACTATCCATTTTGTTAAGTGATGGAGCTATCAACCATGATTGACTTGTCATCGACCAGCCAGCCATCCTGGTCAACTCAATCATAGGCTCTGAGCCGGTTATTAACAAGCATACAGACGCTGTCCATGTTGATACGGCCCAGGCCAGAGATAGACCTCAGTATTGACTACAGCTTACAGGTTGTTGACGTCCTGGGCTGTGTTTGTCTTGGAGGGTTGCGATCCCCCCCTCCTACGGTCCAACCGCCCTATTTTTCTTCTTCCGCTAGGAGCTGATCCCTTCAGCAGCACCCCTCCTCTCCTTTGTCATCGCCTCCAAACATCAATCTCCCCCCGATCTAACAAAATGAACTGCTATAAACTGCATATTGATAGATTAATTGGATTTTCTTTCTTAAAAAACTGAATAAATAAATGAGCAAGTATTTCAAAATGACTTATCAACAATATTTTAAAATTATTATAATTTATATGTAGTATGGTCTATACGTATATATTTTTTCCTTATTAACCAATTATATATATCACGGCATTGCTTAAATAGTGGTACATCTGCCCAAAAAAAGTTTTGATTTTATTTTGAATTGGATGCATTTCAAAAATAATTCTGCCGACTGAGGTCTTCTTTTTACAACTGTCGTTTTATAAATTGTCTGAAAGCTAGTAGGGCGTTCACTTAGTAACCCAAGTCTAAGGTACAATTTTTAGAATACGTCAAATATAAAATTTTAAAAAAATATATTTTTATTAACTGAGCATCATTTTTATAATAAAACTGAAAAAAAAAATCTTGCTCAAAAATAGCTGATGATCATCACTATAGTAAAATAAATATTAATAATAATAAGTGTACTTATAACTGACTAAGTCATAGTAATAAGTCTACTATTTAAGTGATAAATGTTTATTGGCGTAAATTTAGCCATTTTTTCTTGTCATTGATTAGCAACTGTAATCAAGCAGAGTATACAATATGTACTGTTTCTGCCTTTATTTATTTATATATTTTTTAACGAAATGCCGTAGTTAAGTGTCTACGGTATGTAATAAACTTTTTTTGAAAGAATGTCCAATCACCATCGTATCTCATATCACCACATAATGTATTATTACCATATTTGCTCAGTACTATATAAAACATTCTCGGTACCGTGATAATTTTAATTTATTCTATAATTTATTGTATTATTATTATTATTAAAATTACAATTGATCTTTTGAATTAAAAAATGAAGGCTGGCATATGTAAAAAAAAAAAAAATCAAAGGTTCTAATCGGATCGGTTTGAAAGATAACGAATTATGACCCGTTTTTTTTCTTTTTTTTTCCGGCGATTACAGGCATCAGAAGTGATGAAGGTAATATATGATGATGTGCTGGGCCTATAACATCAATAATTTAAAGCCTATAATATTTCGATTTCTATTTTTAGCAATTGGTTTTAAATTTTTACTATCAGTCACATTATTAAACATACTTTCACCATCTTAAGGTGAAAATATGCTCGAATTTTCGCATGGCTGCTATTGTGATAAAATTTTGGTTTGATCGGAAGGGAGCGAAAATTAATTTGGCAAGGAAATGGTCAAAATGAATTTTGATTCCTTAACAAAGTAATGTATTAAAAAAATATATATTTAATTTTTTTTATTATATTTCACACATGAAAAATATAAAAATTTACATTATTATTTATATTTTAAGACATTGCTGCTTTATGTTTTTTAGTAACCTTTTTATGTTGTCTGAGTTGAAGGTTTTAATTTTTCTTAATCATGAAAAGTTTCCTAGTTCTTTTAAAAATGCTAAATTCAAACTACTGACATATATTTCTTCGTAAGGGAATGATATTGAAGAAAAATTAATTTAGAATATTTCAACTTTGCAGTGTTATGTACCAAATCAGGTATTTTTACTTTGTTAGATGGCAACCATGCAAGATAATCAGTCACTTTAGTAACTTAGTAACCTCATTGGCTATGATAATCCATTTTAAATTTGTGTTATATTATATGAAGGGAGTTTCAAACATTATTTTTGATAATTTAATTAGATTTTTCAACCTCTCATTTTCCCATTTAAGCGATGTAAAACCAATGAAGCCTGTTTTGGATCAGATATGGATAACTATTGTAGTTATTTAATTGTCTATTAACGAACTTCTTAAAAATTATGCTAAGAAATTAATTGTTTTAAATTTAATTATTAATTTTATTAATGCTATTATCACTCGATGAAAACAGGAAATGAGAAACATTAATAATGTTTCATTATCTTTTCATATTTTTAATTCAGCACTGAGGCCCTGCAAAGTAGGGCGAAACGTTGGTTAATTATAAATAATTTGTCTATTTTTTCCCTTTCTTGACTACTAACCAGACCATATTTCTACAATTAAAAAAGTTTTATTTTATGTGAATACTAAATTGGGATGAAAGATTACAAAATAGGAGGTTCGCGTGGGGAAGAAATTTAGAGTTAAATAAGATTAATATATACTCCGAATAAATCTTTAACAAACGGAATATTGAGGTATTAGTCGGTGATATAATTTGTTATTTATCAAGAAATATCAAGGATTCTTTGAAGGATTTAATGGGGCTGAGATTTGAAGTTTAGCAATAAAATAAAATATCAAAATCAAGAGAAAGAAAAAAAAAGCTTCCACCTAAGAAACAAAAAACCAGCAATGATGAAATAAACGCGATGTGTATGCAGTTCCAAGGGAATTCTTCTCTGCTTTATGGCCATTCATTACATGTGAATTTATGACATTATAAAGCAAAACATAGGCCATTTTCGTCCCCGAGGATATAAATATATAAGGACAGGCCCAGAGAGAATTATATTTCAACCGGATATCGGTATGAGCCCGTATCCCCAGTTTGAAAGCTCTCGGTTGATAAACGGGAAGTATACTTCAATTATTTATTCAGATTCTGTCATCCACAGAATTCAATGATTTTTATATTCATTTTTTTTTTTTGTAAAAGAATTCTCATAACAAATTGAATTAGGATTGTAGTAGATTATTGTGGTTTTAAACCAATATATTTCTTCTATGGTGAATGTTAGTATCTAAAACAGCCCGTAGAATTGGAATAAACTAGATGGTAATCTTAAGTAGGACTCGGATTCGAGATATGCTATAGTCATAATTGCCTTGCTGAAATGTATTTTGTATAATTACAAATCTTATTTGTATACTTGAGTTTACTGAATGATCCAAAACCACAAATAGTATCCAGAAAATATTTGTATTGAATGCGTATAAAGGGGTCCACAGTCTTGTGACAAATAGGATAAGAAAATTTGGGTTTCGGTACAATCAATTTTTTTAAAGTTTATTAATTACCTTATGCTGTAGTTCTTAAAAAAAGTCCAAACTTTTGAATAGCAATAATATATTTTTGGACTTGATTCCCTTTTGACAGTGAATACTGATATATAAAGATATTACTCCATAACAGATTGTTTTCATCTGAGCTCGATTAGATTATCTTATTTAGAACTTTGAAAAGATTTTCACAGTGGTCATGTTCAGGGCCGCTGTCAGAGATAAGGGGATTTCCCGGGGCCCGGTAATACTTGGCTAAAAAAGCTATAATAAATGATATCGTCTTGTTTTAGTTTGCTCTGATTGTGTAGTCTAATTTGTACATATCGGCTGCTTTGTGTGAATAGTGGAATATCTAACAAAAAAAAATTGTCCCTAAAATATTGTCGCAGACAGGGGTTTCCTTCTTAACTTTGACCTCTATATAGACTACACCAAATCTAGTAGTGTTGTCAAAAACGATCATAATCTCCAGTACATTCTATATAATACGTCACATACAAAATAAAATAATTTTTTTTTCTTTCGGATTAGCCAAAATCAAATAAAGCAGCGATATGTATGTTGATAATAACAAATTTAACAAGGTTTTCACCATAAACTGTAATCCATATACTATAACATTCCTGAAGAAAATATAACACCTGAAATATCAATGGAAGGGGGCCCGTTGCATATTGTACTCTAGGTTTGGGCTCAGCAAAGGAAACTACAACCTATATCTGGTAGCTATATAGACACCATCATATCTAATAACTTGACAGAATATCATTAGATACCTACGTCTAAACTGTGCGTCAAACGCACGCCTCTTCCCTCTCTTTACTCTTGTTACTTCAAATTCTAGTCGTACATAAATCATATGAAACGTGACAGGGGAAGAAGCATGTGTTTGAAACATAAACACAGTGTGGACGTAAAAACTATTATAGATTTAAGAATATAAAAAAGAACATAAAGATGGTATATTTACAATAAACAATTAACAAAAGTGTTCAAATAGTACAAGGCGACTTCGTTTTTGATTTATTTAATAATTGCAAGTGTATAGAGTGTCAAAGTTTGAACTATTAATATTTATTGTTTTTATTTTTTTTTCAAGACTGTCTTCTAATATGTTACAAAACATATCAACTGAAAACGATTATAGTTTCTTTCGTAAATTATTTGATTTAAACATTCACTAACCGTTTTGGAACTATTATCAGTTTAAAAACAATAAAATAAAAATTTCGTCATCTGTAGTGTATATAAATATTCTTTTTAATACTTCTCAGTTTAATTATCGTTTTATTTATTTTAATTTTTTATAAAACTTAATTGAATACAAACTTATAAATAGCGAGTAACAGTAAGCTTATATTATCAATTTTGTAGTTATTATTATAGTAGTTAGTGGTTTATAAAGCTAGGAACAGAAGATAAACAAATATGATATTTAAAAACATTAAAAAACAAATAATAGACTTTTTATTTAAGTAAGTTTTAAAGTATATGGTAAACGTTAAGAAAATATTTACACTCTTAATTTTAAATGGTTATCCATTTTAAGCAAACAAAAGTGGTTGTATATAATACAAGTGACTTAACGACTTGTCTTGAGTATAAATGTGTATTTTAAAAGTATAAGTCGAATTCACAACATGCATTTGTAAAGGGAAGAATAGCTAAAATAACTGAGAGGAGGGAAAACTTGTTGAAAGCTGCTTACTCAGAGTGGGTGGGAAATAAAAAAAGAAAGGGAATTCGATTTAGAACACCATTGGAAGGCTGTTTATTCGCTACTACAGAGATATTATTTTTTCCATAGTAATATAAAACAATAGTTTGAATAATATTAACCATATTTAGAACAAAAAAATATAAAATTTTCATTTTAAATTAACAAAAATACAGTTAAATACGATTTAAATATTTGATTATTAATAATATTAAAAATGACACTTTGTATAAGTAATGTATAAGACACTTTGCGTAGCCTTAATATGATTTGTAAATTTTTAGCTTAATTTTATATAAATTGAATTAATTTATTAAAGTTTTTCTTAATTAGCTATATCAAACAATACTTGGAACAAATGAAACTGAAAATAAAGAAAAAAAAACTGTAGAAAGATAGACCGGGTGCCGGTCAATAAAGATGTCAAAATAGTAAAAGAGAACTATTTATTAGTTATAGTTATTTTTATTTTATTTTATTTTTATACCAGATCGGCCTGGTGGGCCTTACATGGTTGATATAACTTATATTATATATATTTTTTAACTGTTGATTAAGAAGGGATATAGCCATACAAACGACACCCCTAACTATATAAAATGTTCTTATTAAAGGAAAAAAAAATAATAATAAAATAAATAGATAAGAATAATGCTTCTTAATAAAAGACGAAATTAAAATTAATATCAAAAAATAATTATATTGGTACACTTAAATAAAACAAACAATTGTCTTCTAATAGTAAAAAGAAACAAGTTAATTTGAAAAAGGGAAGAAAAGAGAAAAAAAAATAATAATGAATAAATAAACTGAATATTAATAATAAGTAAATAGAGGTAGTGTGACTATGAATTAATTTTATATTTATTAAAAATTTATAAAAGAATGTCCTGCAGCAGTCTGGGCTTCAGTCTTTAGGTTTGAGGTTGGGTTTCCCAGGTTGTAGGACACTGCTCCTTTTACAGTCGGCAACTGGGAGTGGAACTTCATGAACCATTTTTTGATATAATCCGCGAACATAGCTATGGAGGTGTGTGTGTAATGGACGATGTCGTGAAGGTAAAAGTTGAACAAAATGAGAGAAAGGACTGAACCTTGTGGAGTACCGGCATGGATTTGTCTAAGGGTTGAATTTTTGTTATTAATTCTGACTGAAAATGTTCTACCATTGAGGAATGAAATGAACCTATTGCAGAGATATTACTTTATGTTTAGGTTATTTTCTTAACAGGAGTCTTCCAACTGACTACACCAAAGCTAATAGGGCTTCCACAACCCGGAAAGCTTACAGTAAATCTAGGGAATGCGTCAAATACAAAATAGAAGTGCCACTTAAAAAGCAAAGCAGCAAAGTATTCACTTTTTTTTATCTATATATGCAAAAAGAACAAAAAAAAAATCATGAAGGCATGGAAGTTATGATCATCTAATGATACCACTTTATTGAAATTTAAATTTAAAAATTAATTATAACGTCGTCTTGAATCCGATCAGTCTCGTGTTGATTTAGAGGTGTGTATTGGAAGTGTATCATGAAACCGTTTATATAGTAATTTAATGGTTGATTATGCAAAGGGAGTTTGTAAATCTTCGTGAATGTTATTGTTACTGATGTAGGGGGGAGCGCTACTGATCAGTCTTAGTACTTTTAATTAAAATTTTTACAGTATCAGATTCATTAAGTTTTTTTTTTGAATATCTGTACATTTGTGCACAAATGTCCGAATCGTTCTTAGGTTAGTGTAAATCCTTAGTTTTTCCAGGAGCGGTAATTCTGATGGATTATTTAAAAGATAAAATAATAATCTCTATTGACTCCATTTGTAATTCGTGATGCAATTGGCTATTTCTTATGAACTAAGGAGCATTAACTGAACTAAGATTGTAGTTTTTTCCTTTTCGTGAAGGATGCCGCTCCCCAGACTTCACAGCCGTGCATCAGTAGTGGTCTGAGTATTGTTTTAAATATAAGAACAGTTGTTTCTAGTTATAGTTTGGAATTTCTGTTTAGGATAGAATATAGCATTGCTAACCTTGCATAAGTTTGAGTTAGTTTGATGTATGGTGATTCTAAGTAAGGCGGCGATCTAGGTGAATTCCCAGGTATCTTACTGTTTCACTGGCAGGATTCCATTTCACATTTTTACCTTTGAGGATTAGATCCAATGGATCTGGTGGGGGTCGAAGAGTAAAAACTTTTGAGTTGCATTTTTCAATGTTCAAGCTAATCATCCATTTAGTGAAATATTGTTCTAAATCATTAAGGTGACTTTGCAAAGTGTTTCTAGCTATTATGATGTCATCATGTTGATAGAACACAGCTGTATCGTCCGCGAACATAGCTATGGAGGTGTGTGTGTACTGGACGATGTCGTGAAGGTAAAAGTTGAATAAAATGGGAGAAAGGATTGAACCTTGTGGCGTACCGGCATTGATTTGTCTAAGGGTTGAATTTTTGTTATTAATTCTGACTGAAAATGTTCTACCATTGAGGAATGAAATGAACCTATTACAAAGACATTACTTTATGTTTAGGTTATTTTCTTAACAGGGGTCGTCCAACTGACTACACCAAAGCTAATAGGGCTTCCACAACCCGGAAAGTTTACAGTAAATCTAGGGGATGCTTAAAATACAAAATAGATGTGCCACTTAAAAAGCAAAGCAGCGAAGTATTAACTTTTTTTCATCTATGTATGCAAAAATAAAAAAATTATGAAGGAATGAAAATTAAAGTCATCCAATGATACTACTTTATTGAAATTGAAATTTGAAGATTAATTATTATGTCGTCTTGTATCCGATAAGTCTCGTGTTGAATTAGAGGTGTGTATTGGAATTGTATCGTGAAACCGTTTATATAGTAATTTAATGGTTCATTATGCAAAGGGAGTTTGTAAGTGTGAAAGTTATTGTTACTGATGTAGGGAGGAGCGCTACTGATCAGTCTTAGTACTTTTAATTAAAATTTTTACAGTATCAGATTCATTAAGTTTTTTTTTTGTATATCTGTGCATTTGTGCACCTAAGTCCGAATCGTTCTTAGGCTAGTGTAAATCTTTAGTTTTTCCAGAAGCGGTAATTCTGATGGATTATTTAAAAGATGAAATAATAATTTACGTGGGATGTTTAGTTATTTTGATATGGGAGGTCCAGATATAATAATAATATACTTATAATATCAATAAAAGTAAACATATTGTTTACAGAAGATTTGTATATTTGAAAAGAGTTTCTTGTCGAAATCCCAGTTTTATTTCCAATTTATAAAAAAAAAAAAAAAAAATACTGCATTAAACTGCATGAATTTAACATTTCACTCCTCTTACTGCGAACTTGTTAGTTTGTAAGTGTACATTTCAGTGTTCAAAACTCTTTATAATAATTATAAATTGTGAAATACGCATGTAACTTGAAATATCTTCCATAAAGTATGAGATAAGAAAACAATAAAGATGTTGTTAAATATGTTTTATTTTTTAAATTTTATTATTCGAAAATGCACTTGATTAATAATACGATACTTTCCTACACATTCCGTACAAATTAGTATTCTAAGTAACTTGTCAATCAATAGATTAGTCAAAGGCAATATCCTACTATCTCAACAATTTCCAATTATTTTACTTTAAATAAGAAACTGAGGAGAAACAATATGAATTAAAACCGATGAACAATTTAAAACTAGTTATTGCATTTTAATTTAAACAATTTTAATTAATTCCTAATCTACCTTTTTGATCTGGTGTCTTATTAAATGTATTATTTTTAACAATGTTTTTATGGCCTATTATTTAGTTCAATAAAAAAAAAATATTCAGTAAATGTTGTTGGGTTTGTTTTCTCTTACATTTTTGCACTGAACTATCAGTATTGTTGTTTTTTCATTTCTATGCAAAATAGATCAGAAGAAAACTAAAGTTCGAACAGAATAAATTGTTTAGGCAAATTAGATTGAAGAAAAAATAGCCACCATTCTACAGTTAGCCTAACAATACTACGAATAGTTTTTAAAAACAATATAATTCCACTGTCAATGCTTGGGAAAAAAACAAAGATGTGAGAACTAGAAGGGGGAAAAAAAATGTTTTATCATAAAACAAAAAAAAAAGTTTGTTAGGCATTTACAGGCAATTAACTAGTCCAGGTGAGAATTGGTAGCCTCATATTTTATTGATAGTATTCCTGGTACACAAACACCAATACTCATGTTTACTAATTGCCTGACACGTTCAATTAAGTTTTCATCAAGTCTTAAATCTTTCTGGAGTTGAAAAATACTGTTAGCAACAATTGTTTACAAAATTAGTTCAGGAAGGTAAATTGAAAAAAAAGAATCTAATTAATGCTGTGTAAAAATAAAATAATTATAAACTTAAAGAATCATTGGAATATTTAAAATAAATGATATTGATATCAAGACTATCTAGCATAAACTTTAACTATCCTAAATTATAAATTAAGATTTACATCATAGTCTAAAGACCAATTACTCTATGTTATAAATTGGCAAGTATTTTATTTGGAAATATTATTTTGCATACCTTTTATGGTTTTATTTGTGAAAATTATTCATCCATAAACATATTTAAACTGTAAATAAATAAATAAAATAAAAATAAACTTGATATTTGTTAAAAAATACGTGTACGTTTGGTGGCAAAATTTTCAGCATTTAGTTTTTCACATTTATTTTCTTCCAAAGCTAAATTTATTTCTGAAAATACATTTTACTTCACCTTTTTCTTCGACGTTAAAAGTCCTTTCGCGAGATGTTATGTGGAGCACTACTTGTTAAAAAAACTACGAAGACTTACAAAGACGAAAAAACGAAAGGGTGGTACTTATTTAGTTCTGCGTTATTGGATTCTAATTTGTCATTAAGGGATCATTTATATTTATATAAATTATTGATTATATATATATATAATCATTCAATAACCAATACACCTTCATATACTTCTCTTATAATTTATGTAATTGAGTTCTTCAGTTAATTTTTTATAATGCTTATTTTGAAAAACGATTGTTCACATATGTCCTGTCAAATTACGCAAGAAAAATGGATTTGGTTTGCAAAAGGTCATGGAATTTTTAAGTTTAAGTATATTGTGAGGACCTAAGCCAATGAACAGTAAGAAAAACAAAGTTTTAGCTTTGAAAGTCATGTGAATCAGGCATAGTAACTGAACAGCAGCCATAGCTTTGTACATTTCCAGTTGCTAATAAATAACTCTAAAACATAAGAGCCTGTCGATTAAATTGTTTACCATTCGAGAGGAAAATGAGTTCCCTAAGATCATTAATTTCCAAGATACAGCTCTTAATTAAAGCGAAGACCACTTGAAAATGGTTTTGTTGACAAATTGATGATAACCGAAACATTGGAAAATTAATTATAAGGGAATTAAGAAAAAAACCTTTCAGTTGTATTTTTAATAATAAATAAACTCTTAGAAAAATAGAATGTAAACAGATTTTACGGTGCAGGGAAAAGCGAACACAATCAAATCATTGTATTCATAATTAAAACTTTTGTAACTATTAAATTTTTATTTACTTGTGATAAATTGTAAATGAAATAAATACAAAATATACACAAGTCCATGAAATGGTAGTTCTTAGAAGATCATAATTTTTAACATCCCTAACTGATAATACTCTTCTCAATCCTCATGGGCGTAGTCAGGGGGGAGTCGTCTTAGATATTTGTAACCTAAGGAAAAAAAAAAGAATATAGTGAACTTATTTGATAGATAATTTCTTTCTG
>NW_027116725.1:0-5692 GCF_000696795.3 Halyomorpha halys | reverse complement strand
TGAGCAAGTTCCTTTGCAGTTAAGATTGCTGCGGTTCTACCTGAGAGGACTAGCGCTTCTCTAGCAGCTTAGTCGGCCATCTCATTTCATGTAAATTTTTTTTTTTATTTCAATTTTTGAAATTACTTTTTAACACCACCAACGATTCATTTGTGAATGTTTTAAAACACCTGTAGTTATTTTATTTAGTCTCTGTAAAATCATTAACTTACCGATATATTCTAAACAAATTCGTATTTATCTATAACGCCGTTTTAATATTGGTTAGCAAAAATATCCCCATTACAACTATTATTAATGTACAACAAAATGTTGATGGTTATCATAAGTTATTCCTATTCAAAACATGTCATAATAAACTGCGACTGACTAAATCTAAAATTTTGGCTCTATTCGAATTTTCTGTAGTAATTTAAAGGATAGTGTTTGGCCCAAAAGGACTGTGTTGGTCAAACACCTACGAATTAACGAGTCGCTAGCTCGTGAAATGACATAGACTGGATGACAATGTTGCTACAATATGAACCTAGAGCTACATCTGATTGAATTAGAGATAGATCCTTTGTTGGAATATGCGAAGCTACAAGCCATTGTGGCACTGCGCTAACTGCCAACTCCTCCTTTTTAGACTATTTTATAAATGAACAAGGGTTTGTTCACTGCTGAGCGAGCAGGGAACAATAGTCCTCTGTATTGGCTATTTGGAGGGCCCCCGCCCAACAAAACATTCGTTGGAGAAAACCATTCTTCCGGCCTGCTTCACACTCCTCACCGGCCATGGTTTTTATTTAATGCTTACCCTGCCTCGCCTGTTTTTTTTTTCTGTTATATATATTTTTTTCTCTACTTACTTTTGTAAATGTTGGGAGTTTTCCAATTGCTTTATATTCCCAAAAAAGGAAATTTTTTAAAATTAATATTAATAAGTACAATGATGAATATTAAAACTAAATATTAGCACCCCTTTGTGCGTGAGTATGCATCTACAAGAAATTTTAATAGTAAAATAAAACCTTAGTAATTGACTACACTGGTACACTAATGTAATCATTACTTTAATATATTATCTACGTTAATTTAATCATAGCTTTCATTTGTTTAACAATATCTGGAAAAAAATAAATTCAAATATAATTAATAATTTAGGTATATGTAAATAACGATTAATGATAAAATACTCATGGAAATCCAGAAAATGAAATTAAGCGAAACAATTTACTCAAATTATACCAGATTATCTAATGTTCCATAGCCTGCACTTCAGCACCTGAAATAATTTTCTAGAATTTAAACATAAATTTATACATATCGAAAACGTCAGCCCAGTACACAGCTTAATATAGCTTCCTATTATTTTATCTTTTTTTTTTTTTTTATTTCCACTTATTTTCTCTTGTGAAAATTACATTTTCTGGAAATTATCCTTTTTATTGGAAACCTCTATTAGGAAGATAATTAGATATATAATTAAATATTTTACTCATTACTGTAACTAAATTATTATTAGAGACTCAAGACATTTTATTCTCCAAAGTATCTTGTACTGTAATTTAAGAAAAATGATTCGAACTAAAAACAAGATCTGGTAGAAAAAAAAATACAACGAAACTCTTATTGGTCTTTTTCTCGTTTTTATTAAACGTTATTAAGGAAAATTTAATGAACGAGCTTTTGAAGAGGGAAGAAATCTATCCAAGCAAAAAATTCAAAACTTATTAGATTCCTAAAATAAAAAAAGACACTTTTTCAAGTTTTTATCTTGTATAAATTTTTTCTACGGTCTTGTAATTTTTAACGAGCTACATTCCTGTAACAATTTATTTAAAAAACAAAACAAAAAAAGATAGTTAAGTTATTCACTTTATCCCTCTTTTATTTACAAAACTAGAATGTAGAGGAAGTGAATTCTCCTTTATTTGTAAATCTTATGAATATATATGTATAAGTATGTCCTTGCATATAAAAAAATTAATTTAGAAAATTATTGACATAACTTCAGTCCTGTCAGTCGTGCAGCATCTTATTTTTAGTATTTTTTAAAAACAGACTGGGTTCTTCACTACTGTTATCCAAAGAGGTGATGTTAGCATACACGTACAGTCACTGAGTCTTCCAATAATCCGATCATGTTCCAGAAGGTTTCGGGATCCTTAAATCTTTTTCTGGCCTGCGTAAAACAAAATAAATAAACTGTGGTAAGTTTTCGATACTTATCAATCCATTCTAAATTTTTTCAATAGTTCTTCAGTTGTGATTATTAAATGATTTATTTTAAAAAAAGGTAAATATATGCTACTTAAACTAGTTGAATTATCATTTCTATTGAATGTTGTCATTGCAAATCAAAATTAATTAATAGCATTATATTTATATCATTGTTTTATTAATGTAATTTTTTTTTCAAATTCTGCTCAAAATATTTATTTATTATTTTTTGTTAATCAGTATATTTAAAATAATATCAATTTTTGATGTACTTCTTTTTATTAAAATTAAATCCTTTATTTGAAGTCTTATTTTTAAAGCTTCTCATCCCAGTGCTGTAATCTAGCCAAATAGGAAATGTCCAGGAATCCTTTTTTGTATTTCTCGTGAACAAAATAAAAGCAAATTGAATCGGATCTTTATTCTGCTACCCTACACCCCCTTGGGTTTGTGACAGAGGAAACATGAGCTCTTACCCTAAGCAGGTTTGTGTAACCTAGCTCCTACCTAATCGAGGGACTGAGTTTTTCCCCAGTACTAAACAAATTAATGCTATTTTTATATTTTTTTATTTATTGTTTGTCATGAAATGGGCCATTCTCTATGAAAGTGTTAGGCATTGTCCAAAATGTAGTTCCTTTGGCATGAATTACATTTTAATCAAATGAATTATCACGATATAATATCAGACTTTTTGTTTACAATATCCATAGTTTAATAATTTGATTAATAAACCCTATTATATTTTTTTTAAACTCTGATTTATGTTTTAATTAAAATTTATTTAAACTATGCCTAAATTTAATTTATTTATTTATATTTTAGTATTATTTTCAACAAGTACTTTATACTTCACACGTACTATAAGGAATTTATCACCTTCTTAGTAATTAATTTATTAGTTGTTAATTCTAATAATTATTATATACAATTATAATTATCATTCTCTTTATAAGTTGAGTTTCATTCTTCTGTTCTATTTCAGCTTTAAGTTAATAAAATGTTGCAGCCATGTTGTACGCCAAAGTAATTAATAGTGTATAATTAATCTATTTAGAATATGCTATGTTATTAAATAATTTGAATGCATACGGTTTATTTAAAGCAGGAAACATAAAAATATGAAAGCGATCCGTGAAATATGAGAATAACATTTTTGTCATTCGTTTACACAATTTTTATTTCTCGTTTGGGGAATAATTACCAAGCACACAATGAAAAATAAATAACTTTCTCTTTTGCTTTAAATTGTTTAACATGGTTGTTACTTACATGGAAGAAATACTAAGTCGAATAGGATTTGGCTAACTAGAAAAGAAACAGAAGTTAATTGAAAAAATTAATTAATTGTAAACCATGTGAACGAATGACAATTCTGAAAAAAACACACAAAATATACATTGCTTTGACTCATTAATCATCAAGAAGGTTTAATTTTTTTTATTTGATTAACTAACTATATTCGTTAATATTATATTATTAATAATATAATTCGCCAACAATTAATGATTACGGTCGAAAAGTAATTCATGATATTTTTTGAGAAATTCATTTGGAATTTTCTTTTATTTTCCTAATAGTAATATTCGAATTGACACTTCTTCGCACAGTTGCACATAACGTATTATTTCGCAACGAAATAATATTAAAATTCCAAGTGCTACATCAAGTTCAAAAATTATTCTTTATATGTTCTGACATTTCGGCCAATGCAATCTATAACATATTTGTAATGATAAGTAAAATGGATTTAAGCTCAAAAAATGTCGATGTTAAGTTAAGTACAAAATCAGGCTCAGAAAATAAATTCTCTATCGATTGGTATAAAGAATTTTATCTCTATATTAAATAAAAATATGGAATTAAATCCTTGATACTTATCAATACAGACGTAATCTGTCTGTTATAAGTTGAGAAGCTAACATCGATAGTAAAAGCTATTAAAAATAATATAATTACTTAAAATTTTAAGTTAAGAATCACTTTTTAATTTAACACATTTTTTAAAAAGGACTTCTTAACAATTATTTTACAGATTTCTTAGGTATAAAATGATCCGTGAACCGTGGTTTTGAATTTTGAGAAGAGCTGTCGTGGAAATTAGTGAAACGGTCCATGGAAGTTGCGGTAAAGATCAGTGTGTAAAGTCTCATCAGAAACATAAAAAAGGGGGTTTCGACCATTGTTCTGAGTACTTTGGATTGTCATGATTTGATTTGTTGTTATTTAACTTTGTTGCTTTCCTCATGACTCAATCCCATATGTCCAAAGTTATTTTATAAGTACTTTAGAAATGGTAATTTTATTAGTCCTTGATAGTTAACGTTTGTCGAGTAGCCAAGAAAGTAGTCCGTACCATAGGTTAGGTTTATTTCTTTTACTTATAATATGAAAATTTGGTACTACAATGTTATTGTAAAACACCTGAAGAAAAAGGCTGTGTGTGAGCGTAAATGTGACGATTGGTCCACCTCTATTATCCATCTTTTGACCCAGCAAGCATTGGCATCAAATAAGAAAAGGATCATAGGAAAACTAAAATTAAGGAAGGAAAACTAAAATTAAATATTTGTATATAAATATATACATGGGACATAGCAATTAGTACACGTAATGTAATAGAGAAACTATTAGTGTAAAAAATATTAAGTGAAAATAAAAATTTTACTTATGTGAATTAAGTAGATTAGGATCATCTTTCCTATCCATTAAATGGATAGGATCAGTAGTACTCAATTATGACAAGTACTGTAAAAATTAAATGTTACTTAATAATGTTTATAATTTATTAATTTGTTTGTTTGTTTGCTTGTTAGTTTTGAAAGGGGGTTTAATAGTCTGGTCATCAACGCCCGTTGGTCGCTGGTTTTGGTAAGGTATAGTTTTGGTATGGTGTACTGATCCGCACCAGTGGGGCTCATTTCAGTGAGATTTGAAATATTATCTCGGTAGGCAATTATAAGTTGTTTAATAATCGTTACGATAGTGGAAAGGATGATGAAAAGCAGTTAAGTAACTGTTCTAATTTTACAAATAAGGCCAGATAAATATGTAGTTATAATAATTAAAGGCTGATTATTAAGTTAGTATGATGGATAAATTTAACGACTCTTTCTATTACGAATTCGTCGTTTCTCAACGCCATTGGAACATTTGTTAGTATCCCTAACTGGTTCAGAGTTAATTTGTAGTGATGACATTCTTCAAAAATGTGTTTGACGGTCAGATTACTATTACGTTTCGAACATTTTAGAGGGGCCTCTCCTGTAATGAGGTGGATTTGTGTCAATCGAGTATGTCCTATTCTGAGTCGGGTGATCACTACTTCTTCGCGGCGTCCTTTTCGGGTTGATGTAATCCAGGACTTCACATCTTTCTTTATGGATTTCAGTTTACTGGGTGGACTTTCATCCCACATTGCCTACCATCTTTTATTAATACATAATCTTTTATTTTTGTTATTAATACATTTATTCTTTAAAGGGTG
>NW_027116724.1:3948-4329 GCF_000696795.3 Halyomorpha halys | reverse complement strand
TGTAATAACCTAGATGTTGATCGCCCTGAATAAAAATCTAATCTAATCTAATCGGACCCACTCGACTAACCCAAGAATACTTACTGTCAGGTACATCTAGACCAACATGTAGACAGTGTAACGTACCACTAACTGTTAAACACATACTGACAGACTGTAGGCATTTGATAGACACCGGATTATAATAACATTTGGTAACTTTATTAAACGATTATAGCCTTTTATAACTTTATAACGATTAAAGTGTCTTTTTTAATTAAAATTTTTAATCTAATTTTTTTTTAACTAAAAAAGTGTATTAATAGTGTTTAAAGAGAAATAATTTTGACTGTGGTTTTTAATGGATATTTGACTTATTAGATATAAATGTTTTGACCTGGG
>NW_027116724.1:0-653 GCF_000696795.3 Halyomorpha halys | reverse complement strand
TCCCGTGGCCATTTTCTTTTCAGACGCCTCTGAGGATTATTAGGGATTGTTAAGAATGAACGATTAAGAATTAATGGGTTAGGATAGTTAAGGTGAATGAGTTTATTTGTAACGTAATAAGGAGTATGAAGAATTTTGGTTTGTAAGGATTGGATGCGGGAGGAATTTGATGGTATGGTGGAGCCCCAGAGCTCAATTCCATATGTCCTAATTGGTCTGATTATCGTAGTGTAGTCATATGATAATAAATTACTAATTTGTATTTACAGTAATTATAATATATAAGATAGCTCGATATATACAAACAAGAAAACTCTCTCAGAATCTAGTCTATAGTTTCATTATGAAAACATATAAGAATTATTCAATCGAAAATCAATATGTCGAATTTCATAAAATAACTAATGGAACATACTGTAGGTTTTTGTTGCTACGTACTGTTGGTTTGTTCAAAACAAATAGGAATTATAGTGGAAATAATCATAAATTATAGTTAAACTCTTCTGAAAATGGTCGGTTTCGCCCTTTTTACATAACATCCTAATATGATATGAGATGTGAATTTATCAACTTTATATATAATACCAACATATATGTTGAGTCATAATTAAAAATATAAAAAAGATTTTTTAGTTATTTGAAGGATAATTTTT
>NW_027116723.1:7339-7911 GCF_000696795.3 Halyomorpha halys | reverse complement strand
GTTTTACCACGGTAAAAGAAGGCAATTTTTTTTCGATTTAACATGAGTTTTTCCATTTAACACGCTTTAACATGTTAAACCAAAGATCATGAATACCCCTATAATAATCACTCCCTAAAAACCAAATTTAAAAATATTTATGAACAGTTTCTATCCATTATTGTACACCTCCATCCAATCAGCTAAGGCGACAAAGACCTACATTCTAGATCGAAATATCGGGATTTAATGAATATTTGAAAGCTGTTTATGTTTTTTCTAATCGCAGCTCTTACCACCTCCTTCTAAACAACATGAATACCTGGACAAGTTCCAGTGGAACTTTAACTAGGCCTTGTGTTTTAAAGCCCAAGATAAACCGTTTTTGAGATATCGCAGGAATTAGGCACAGGTCAAACCTAATTCTGTAGTAGCTTCTACAATGCCATAGTTACCAAGCGACGTTTGAGCGGAATTCTAAGACAATTTTTTATATATATGTATATAATGGATTTTTTTTTGGTTGCTCAAATTATTCAACTAGATAGCGTAAATTTTTTGAAACATGTAGTGCTAAAGATCCAAAAAATGAT
>NW_027116723.1:2558-3149 GCF_000696795.3 Halyomorpha halys | reverse complement strand
TTTGATATGGGGCTATCTAGACTATAGAATTATCGCTAGGACTTGACTATAGACAAACATATGGGTAGACAGATATAGGCACTTTAGATGTTGACGGCACTTTCACTATCTAGACACCGTGCTTTTACTGAAAGATATACGAGAAAGAAAAGTACGGTTGGGGTAGAGAGAGTAAGAAGGGGTAACCTAATTTCCCTTTCAGTTTTGTTGGCTCTCTACCTACGTTGTCCCAAAGTATGGTAAATCAACATTCATTATTATTATCCTCTAAGGCCAGGGAGGGGAAACTAAGAAAAAAGAAAAGGAAAACTTGGAACAAATTTGTTTATTGTGGTATAATACATAACATGCAGATAAAAACTATATTTTTACTCTTATTCCATGCCGAAAATTTTGAGCCACTTTTATTTGTTTTACACTCTGCCTGGTCATTCCAGGGCCAGATTCGAACCACAGCTGCTGCAGTAATGAATTGGCTTAGATTGATGCCTTAACACCCTTGGCTATAGACGGTACTCTCACTATCTAGACACTGAGCTTTTACTGAAAGATATACGAAAAGAAAAGGTACACGGTTGCGGTAGAGAGAGT
>NW_027116723.1:1653-2493 GCF_000696795.3 Halyomorpha halys | reverse complement strand
GCTCACTACCTACTTTGTCCCTAAGTGTGGTAAATAAACATTCATTATTATTATCCTCTAAGGCAGAAATGCCAGGGAGGGGAAACTAAGAAAAAAGAAAAGGAAAACTTGGGACAAATTTGTTTATTGTGGTATAATCCGTAAAATACAGAAAGGGAAAACAAAATGGTGTTGTTATTACAGTTATATGTTGCCTGGTATGGAAAAACTAGAAATAATATCACTTTGGTTTATTTCAATAAAGATTGATCTAAAATTCAAAGGATTTATATTTGTTTTTGTAAGGCAAACTAAACCGGATGTTTCCCGAATATCGTTCTTCTGAAGTATATCATGCAGGGATTGTTCTGATGCCCTCTAATGCATAATATAATACGTAAAATGCAGATAAAAACTATATTTTCACTCTTATTCCACTGCCGAAAATGTTGAGCCACTTTTATTTGTTTAAAGTAAAGAAACTATTTTATTGAGCCAACGTTTCGCCCCACGTTGCAGGGCTTCGTCAGGGCTAAAAAAGATACAAACGCTATAGTTACAAAAAAGAAAAAAACATAAGTGTAAAATAACAGGGGTATAAAATGTAAAAAACGTAAGATAAAGTAAGAAATATTAAAAGTTATAAATAGTAAATGAAAAGGGTAATAGTAACAGATAGATAAGCGAAGAAATATTGAAGAAAGTACAAATAGAGAGATGAAAAAAAAAAAAATTTTTACTCTTATTCCACTGCCGAAAATTTTGAGCCACTTTTATTTTTGTAACACCCTGCCTGGTCCTTCCAGGGCCAGATTCGAACTACAGCTGCTGCAGTAATGAATTGGCTTAGATTGACGCTTT
>NW_027116723.1:0-396 GCF_000696795.3 Halyomorpha halys | reverse complement strand
GAATTTCCCTTTCGGTTTTGTGGGCTCACTACCTACTTTGTCCCTAAGTGTGGTAAATAAACATTCATTATTATTATCCTCTAAGGCAGAAATGCTGGGGAGAGGAACTAAGAAAAAGGAAAGGACAACTTGCGACAAATTTGTTTATTGTTGTATAATCCGTAAAATACAGAACGGGGAAACAAAATGGTGTTGTTATTACCGTTATATCTTGCCTGGTATGGAAGCACTCGAAATAATATCACTTTGGTTTAATTCAATAAAGATTGATCTAAAATACCGAGGATTTATATTTGCTGTAGTAAGGCAAACTAAACAGGATGTTTCCCAGATATCGTTCTTCTTAAATATATCATGCAGGCATTGTTCTGATGGCCTCTAAATCATTTACTATTC
>NW_027116722.1:0-6521 GCF_000696795.3 Halyomorpha halys | reverse complement strand
ACTAGTGAACGTAAATAGCTCTATTAGGTCTAATATTTTAGCAAATTTACTACATTAATTTAAATAACGTTCACTTAGATTTTCTAGTGTTCTTGTTAGTTGTAAAGATATAGAGATCTGAATAAAAAATTAATTATTTTAACGTATTGAAACAGCCGCCATTTTTTATTCCCCCTACCTACACTTGGTGGACTCATCAATTTTGACTAGTAATTATATACAGCTTTCATTAAAGTTATAATAAAATGGGGTGAAATAACTGCTTTTTTTTTTTCTCCTTTTGGGCTCTTGTACTATTATGTCTATTCCATATATACAAATTGATGCAAATAAATAGTTGGACTTGGACTTAGATAATGTGATAAGAAAAGATAGTGGTAACTATGGTAACATTCAGATATTAGTACTATATTGATTTTTTTTTCTAACCTCTAATCTGAGTCTTGGCAGAAAAAAAAAAAAAAAAAAAAAAAAAAAAAAAAAACTAATCATTATTTCCAAACTGATACAATACATACAAAGACACATAGTACACATACATTATTTACAATAAATCTTGTTTTGCCGCATGGCATTATAAGAAAGGTTTTACAGGGCATGGTAGCCGGAGGCATAATAGAAACAATTCAATTTTAGCACTTAGCAAGAAAAAGAGCATATATTCAGATTTCCAACGACAAAATAGGACAAATTACATCAACAATTGACAAAAATCCTCCAGATAAATCAATGTGAAAATTTTAATTTTTTTTTTTTTTGAAAAATGTTATTTACGGGGGGGGGGAGGTGATAAGACGATGCTAAAAACGAATATGATTTGCTTTTTCCTACAAAAAAAATTTGTTGGCTTACTTTATCCTAGGCCACATTATGTTTTTATATATATTTTTTGTGAATATATTGTCGTTCAATGGAATCACTGTTATTTTTCGAAAAGGAGCCGTCTCGGTTGGTAAACCATAGTCGTAAAATAATTTCTGAGTTACGAACCAAATAGTTAAATTCTGTTCATAACTTTTTTTATAACCGAGAAATAGGTGTAAACCTTCCTATGGTGACTGGGAAAATTTTGAAAAAAAAACATATAAATCGGTTCAGTTATTCAAAATTTAATTTGAACAAAGATTTAGCCATTCCCGTTTTTGTACATATGTAGAGATTACTAAAAATAAGAGTTCTCCAACTATAGAGTACATGGACGTTGGCTTACTCATGCGGTTAGCTAATGTTGAAATTCTCTTCTATATTTCGCCTTGGATTAGATCACACCATTAATTTTAGATCACTACCTATTGATCACTCCTGCCCTTGAATATCTCTTCACCTATAAACAGCTCTTATATATATGCCTATAATTTAAGCTTATTATTATAATTAGTAGTTTTGAAAAACACTCTTGACAAATCGCTAAAAAAATACATTTTCGGTAATTTGGAATAATAATCACTATTATGAATGGTATAACATTTTTCATTCTGTTTTTCTTTATTATTTTGTTTAGTCGAATTTCAAATAATTAATGTGAAGAAATATGGAAGGATCCATCTAAAAAATATATATATATTTTTAGTATCTAGACGAGACGAAATTTATACGGTCACAAAAAGCTACAAGGTGGGTTTTAGTATGAAATTTCTGTTAAAGGACACCCCATCATAACGGAAACCCCTCTTAACGGATTTTTTTGTTTTTTATTTCCCAAATATAAAATTTACAATAAATATTGTATTTCTTCGTAACAAACCCAAGTGTACAACTCATTTTTCTTTGCTTCTTACTAAATATCCGCTACATTTAGGTAAGAAATAAACTGAAAGATAAAAAGAAGACAAAACAGTTTAGAAATAAAATACACATAGTTTACGATATTTTTTACAGGAATATATGTTTAACTTATATTTTATTTCATTTTTCTTATCAACCCTTCTCCATCTCTACTCTTGTTACTTCTTCCTTATCCATTTTATTAAGTTATATTCACCACATGTTACTGTTGTCATATTTACCAATTACTCCTTTTGTCTTTTATAACTTTATATTTTATTTCTTCCGATCTGGTATTTTACTTATATTAATTTAAAATATTTTCTTTCTTATTTCCCCTCCATAACTTTAATTTTAAATAATTATTATTAAATTAAGTTATTCATATTATGTAATTTTCATTTTGTAGATATATTTACTAACTAGAGTTTCATATGTATTTTATTATTTTTTCTTTCCTCTTACTTAATTTTAATATTACTTTTCTCAAACAGCGATAAAGTCTAGCTGCAGAAGCAACCTGACCATTTTTAGTTCTTGATCCAAAGAAGCGTTTTTGATAAAATTAAGAAGACTTTTAATTAATAGATCAGTACAGTCTAGTGATATTTTTGAAAAGTTACATTGATTCTTATTTCACTCTTTTTTCGTTGGAGCTGTCCTCCTTCCTATAATTTGTTTTTTTCGTAATAGTACAAGAGCCGAGAAGAAAAAAAGGCAGTTATCTCACCCCAATTTTTGATTACTTTAATGAAAACTATGTATAATTAATAGTCAAAATTGATGAATCTGTCAAGTATAGGTAGGGAGAATAAAAAATGGCGGCTGTTTCAAAATCTTAAAATAACTTCAATTTTTCATTCAGAGCTCTATATCTTAAAAACTACCAACAACACTAGAAAATCTAAGAGATTTTATATGATAATCAAAATGATAATATAATGATAAAGAAGAGTAAATTTTCTGAAATATTAGCCCTAAAAGAGCTATTTACGTCCAATAGTTCTCGAGATATAGCTTTTTAAAAAGCAAAATTTCTTAAAAATCTTCTGAAAGATTAGGTTAGCTAATTTATTTAGAGAAATCTATATCTCAGGAACTTTGAGACGTACAGATCTATTAGCACTCAAATTAAAGCTAGTTTAATGGACTTTAAATAAGTTTATGACCTTTACCTTCGTAGAAATAGTAGTTTTCATGATATTTACTAAAATAAAGTGATTTATTGTTCTTCAAGAATAAGTTTGATTTATGAAAAACTTCATTTCAGAAACCATTGGACGTACAGATATTTGTCAGCGCTCAAATTAAAGCTAGTTAAATTTACTACAAAGTAGTTAATCATGTTTATCTTTGTAGGAGTAGTAGTTTTTATGATATTTGACAAAATAAAATCACAAAATGTTAATTTCTAGTTGTTCTTATAAAATGTTGGATTTTTGAAAAAATATATCTCTAGATTCATAAGACGTACATATGTCTGCCAACACTCAAAATAAAGGAAATTTAACTTACTATAAAGTACTTTGACACTTATCTTCGTAGGGGTAGCAGTTTTTATGATATTCGCATATGAATATAAATTTGGAAAATGAAAATTTGTCCGAACAACTATAAATCAATTTATTTGAGCAAATTTCATGTTAACTATTACTCCTACGAAGATAAAAATCATAAAATACTTTATAGGTCATTAAACTAGCTTTAATTTGAGAGGTAATATACATCTGTGCGTCAAATGGTTTTTGAGATATAGATTTTTCAAAATAAATTCAGTAACTACTGATCTTTCAGTACATCCCATACAACATATTTATGAAATGTTGCTTTTTAAAAAGCTATATCTCGAAAACTATTTAACGTAAATGACTCTATTAGGGCTGATATTTTAGAAAATTTGCTCTTCTTTAAATGACGTGCTCTTAGGTTTTCTTGTGTTGTTCCTACTTTTTGAGATATAGAGCTCCGAATGAAAAATTAGTTTTTTTTTATCGCTTTGAAACAGCCGCCATTTTTTATTCCCCTTACCTATACTTGGTTGACTCGTGAATTTTGACAAGTAATTATACATGGTTTTCATTAAAGTAATCCAAAATTGGAGTGAGATAACTGACTTTTTTTCTTCCCGGCTTTTGTACTAAATCCTCCTATCTACGTTTTGATCAACCTCCGGGACGTTTACACGCTGCTTCAGTGTTTATTAACATTTTAGGGATCCGCTCGTTACTAAGCACTACAACCTTACACGCCCATCTTATACGCCGCAATGCTGTAACTTGAATTATATCTTCCAGGTGTAGGAACCTTAATTCAGCATTGTGTAATATTCTAAATTCTCCCGTTAATTCATTCTTTTTCGGTCCGAATACTTTGCGTGATACTTTATTTTCGAAAACCCTAAGACGCTGCTCATCAAAAAAAAATTCCATTCATCTCCTAACTAGCTACCTAACCTGTGTGAACAAGAATTGTCGATGCCTTGTAGTATAGAGGAGATTAAAACCATCTTATCTAACACAACTATATTTATGTATTTTCGTGTATACCATGACAGAAATTGGGAGTGGATGTTGGCTTCTTGTTATTTTGTGGGCTTTATCACTGATGTCACCTTCTTTCTTCCGTTCTTATATGAAGAAGGAACCAATGAATTGCCTTAGCTTGATATGGACCTTGCAAATTGGTCCACTAAGCTTATGTTGAGCGCTGTATTACGATAAATACCTTAATTAAGATTTATCAAGTTGGCCGTTGCGATGAGGCGATCTTTGTGTTGATCAGACAGTTTGTAACCTCCTCCAGGTTTTACTGGATCGTACGATGGTTACGGGGTGTGAATATAAAGATTGTCATCTTCGCAATAGGCGCAATAAACCTAGGAAGAGTTCAATGCTTAGAATACCTAAACACATTTAGCGATCATTATCGTAAGGATATGCGTTTAATAAAATTTAAATTCTCAATACCTTTGTTATGTTGTAAATCATGCAAATGAATAATACATTGTAGTCACAGATATACATACATATTTTTTTTTTATCCTACGCCTTGCATTGCATTTAGTACTTGGTCCGAGAAGAAAAAAAGGCAGTTATTTCAACCCAAATTTTTTATTATTTTAATGAAAACAATATATTACTACTAGTCAAAATTAATGAGTCTTCCAAGCATAGAAAGGGGGAATAAAAAATAACGGCTGTGAAAAATTATTTTTCATTCAGAGCTCTATATCTTTAAAACTACCAACAGCACTAGAAAACCTAAGAGAACATTATTTAAAGAAGAGTAAATTTGCTAAAATATGAGCCTTAATAGTAGACCTATTTACGTTCAATAGTTCTCGAGTTATATCATTTTAAACAACAATATTTCATAAAAATGTACTGAAAGATCAGTAGTGAATTTATTTTGAAATATCCACATCTCAAATACCATTCGAGGTACAGATGTCTACTAGAACAAATATAAATCTATTTATTTTAGCAAATATCATGAAAACTACTATTCCTACGAAGGTAAAGGTATTACCTTCTTTATAGTCCATTAAACTAGCTTTAATTTGAGTGCTAATAGACATCCGTACGTCACATAGTTCCTGAGATATAGATTTCTCAAAATAGATTCACTAACTACTGATATTTCAGTAGATATTTAAGAAATTTTGCTTTTTAAAAAGCTATATCTCGAGAACTATTGGACGCAAATAGCTATTTTAGGGGTAAAATTTCAGCAAATTTATTCTTCTTTAAATAATCTTCTCTTAGATTTTCTAGTGTTGTTGGTAGTTTTTAAGATACAGAGCTCCGAATGAAAAATTCATATTTTTTTAAGGTTTTGAAACAGCCGCCATTTTTTATTTCCCCTACCTATACTTGGCAGACTCATCAATTTTGACTAGTAATTATATCTAGTTGTAATTAAAAATTGGGGTGAGATAACTGCCTTTTTTTCTTCCCGGCTCTTGTACTATCAGTTTCGGCCGTCTCATACCAACCACTAGCTCGATGGAGATTTCATTCTATGTTTCGTTTTGGCGTGTCATTCATATTCATCCGGGCAATGAACCCAGCCCACCGAAGACGTCCTTATGCCTCTTTATGCCAGATTCTCTAGAAACCTTGTCAAGAGCTAAGTTTAATAGCAGGCAAGCCAATCTTTTCTCTTTGCCTTTTGCTCATAGAGAACTCACTATGAATATTTGTCTGAATTTTGACGGAAAATTTGATACCACCCAGCGTTATCTCTACCAACCTTATACTCATAATAAAGATATAAATTATGGTAGTTCAACTGCAGTGTAAAAAAAAATTATAAGAATTAAGGAAACTGTATGAACAAAAGATAAATTAAATAAAAAAATCTTACGTTGTTGAAGTTCTTTTTTTCTTTCAATACCATATTTATTTATCATATACAGTATGACATACTGACAATTAATATGAATTGTGTCTTTCCATTATGACTCCTTATTTCTATGTTGACATCTTTTTTTTTTTCTTTTTTTTTTAATTTAATGTAGTGAAATTCGTTTCCTTCTGCTAAAAGATAGAAAAAAAAATGTTAAGCATTTGAAACTTCTTCGGAGAGGTCTTTTAAATTTTTTTTTCATAAATTTATTTTAATTTATTCGGACTCGGACGGATTCATTCGAAGATGTCCAGAAAAAAATGGTTTTTCGACCACGTCAGAAAAAAAAATTATATTTTGTTAATTCATTCCTTAAATTTTTGTTATTTTCTAAATATTTTTTATTTATT
>NW_027116721.1:5001-5340 GCF_000696795.3 Halyomorpha halys | reverse complement strand
AAATCGTCGGCTTACAAGTGAAACATATCAAGTCAAAATATCTAGCTTTAAGTTATTTTTTCGGAGCTGAGCTAAAATTAGTTAATAGTAAAACTGAGACTTAACCGTAATAGATACAATTTTAGTTATAAACGGTTAAATAAATCGTCAGCTTACAAGTGAAACAAAAATTTTCTAGCTTTGAGTTATTTTTTCGAAGCTGAGCAAAAATTAGTTATAGTAAAACTAAGACTAAACCGTAATGGTTACAATTTTTAGTTATAAATGGTTAAATAAATCGTCGGCTTACAAGTGAAACATATCAAGTCAAAATATCTAGCTTTAAGTTATTTTTTCGGA
>NW_027116721.1:4426-4951 GCF_000696795.3 Halyomorpha halys | reverse complement strand
AAATCGTCGGCTTACAAGTGAAACATATCAAGTCAAAATATCTAGCTTTAAGTTATTTTTTCGGAACTGAGCTAAAATTAGTTAATAGTAAAACTAAGACTTAACCGTGATAGATACAATTTTAGTTATAAATAGTTAAATAAATCGTCAGCTTACAAGTCAAACAAAAATTTTCTAGCTTTGAGTTATTTTTTCGAAGCTGAGCAAAAAATAATAGTAAACCTAGTTAATAGTTAATAGTAAACCTAAGACTAAACCGTAATGGTTAAAATTTTTAGTTATAAATGGTTAAATAAATCGTCGGCTTACAAGTGAAACAAAAATTTTCTAGCTCTGAGTTATTTTTTCGAAGCTGAGCAAAAATTAGTTAATAGTAAAACTAAGACTAAACCGTAATGGTTACAATTTTTAGTTATAAATGGTTAAATGGTGATTGATCTGTTTAACAGTTTTGACTAGAAATTATAATTATTATTATTAATATCTGCTAATAAAAAAAAATACTATTTCCGTAAAATTAAAATA
>NW_027116721.1:0-890 GCF_000696795.3 Halyomorpha halys | reverse complement strand
ACAAACTTTAACAAACCTAAAAAAAATGTAAAATAAACTTTACATAAATAAATTTAAATATTATAGTTATTTCTATTGATATAAATCTTAATGGTCTATATGTTTAAAAAATTAAATCTGTACCACTTCAACCAAAGGAAGTACTGTTACTAGACCAACGGTTGGGTAAGGAGGTGATTAGGGCAGGATTACACTCAACCGATTTCTTCATAAATAAGGGGAAACTTTATGAGGCTGGGTGGACCCCGGCGGGCTCCCTAATTAACAAGTTTACTCCCGCTTACAATAACAGAATAAATAGTTATCTATCACAGCCGGATTCGAAACCGGATCTTTGAAATAGTAGCTTAGTGCCTGAACCACACCACTCCCCTAAATTTATCTGATAGTTAATATATTTTTTTGTTTTTTTTTTTCATAGCTCCTTATCTTCTTTTGATCATTAAATTTTCCTAGAAAAATTTCTTTCACTGCATATTTGCATTTATATTATTTTTTAATTAATTCTGAATGAAATTTGAATAATAAGCTTTATCTACTAGATATTAACTAAAAATAAAAAAAAAGTAAGCTTTATTCATTTTTAGAAAAGATAAATTAACTTTTTTAGTATAAATAACGATTGAATATCACATATGCTTAAAATGCATTATTAATTTGAACCCTAAGAATGGCATTTTGATAAGAGTGATTTATAATTTTTATATTTATAATTTTATAATATTTCAGCAAATTTACTCTTCTTGAAATAATGTTCTCTTAGATTTTCTAGTTTTGTTGGTAGTTTTTAAAATATAGAGCTCCGAATGAAAAATTAATGTTTTTTAAGGTTTTGAAACAGCCGACATTTCTTATTCCCCCTACCTATACTTGGCAGACTCATCAATTTT
>NW_027116720.1:0-2169 GCF_000696795.3 Halyomorpha halys | reverse complement strand
AACTAACTGAAATATCTTAAAAGGATCAGATGTAGCTTGGAGCAAAAAATAATGTCGATTTCTAGAACTTTCTGTTTTTAGTCGTTTCTTTTCCTCGAGCCACAGATATGACAAGAATATTATAGTAAATAGTATGATTTGCATTTGAAAAGAACAAGGGAAATCCGACGTTACCCGATCTATGTTATAAAAATAAGTAGCATTTGTTTCAGTTTACTTTGGAACAGCGGTCACAATGGTTTAGTCTAAACAGAAGAAAAGTAAGATAAAATGGCTTACAATAGGAATTAGATTATGTGCAATTAAATTATGTAAGTTTTAATGAATAGGCAAGATGAACTTTGTTCTGCTGAATAGTTAGGAAGAATTAAAAATCCTTCTCCTGTAGTCTTTAAATGGAGGTAAAGTGGTCTCGAAGATCGCTCGAAGACCATTAATTATATAATTAAGATTATGCAATTTTGTTTTCATTTAATATATTTATAGAAATAAATTTAAAACTATTAATCTCAACAATTTTTTGTAGATATTTTTATTCGGTCATCGTGGGCCATTTCACTACTTATTTACACACTTATATTTATATTATATTTAGTTATACATTTATTATTTCCTTGTTCCTTTTTGAGGCCTGCTTCCATTTTTTTAAAGTGTCATTTGACTGTATGTAGCTTTTATTATTATTATTTATTTTATTTTTTTGTAATGACATAAATACCTTCATTTTAATCTATATCAATGAAAAAACTATTGCTTTCTCTCTGAAAAGAAAGTAGTGGCCTTACTATACGGAAGTGGAATCACAAAAAAACACATAATCCATTGACTTATTGGTAAAATTCAGAACAACATGAACTGGGGCCACTGCGCAAATCCTTGCATCCTAATATCTGATAACATAAAAAAATATTTTCGAGCAATAAGAGACAAGCCATACTAACTATAGAATAGAATGGAGCTATATAGTGGCTGGAAGATGAAAATATTGATCCCCATTGTCCAGTGGGGTAGAGTGCACCGTCCCCCGTTAACACTTGCCCCCCAAGCCTACGTGTGCCCATCTTCCTTCTGCCCACTTTCCCCCCCCTATCGATTTTCGCTTCAGTTCACATCATTCGACCGAAATGTTAATCAAATTTAATTCGGTTAGTAGATAAAGTGTATATATGATACATATATACACTCAGGTTTAGCTTTTTTAAGGAATTTAAAAATATATTCCTCTCAAATAATTTTCAGTGATAGTATTATCTGTAGCTTTCTGATAATTATCATATGTATGATGTATTTTTATTTATTTATTACTGTTTAAAACTGTATGTACATAAAAATACATCTAATAATTAAAATCAAAATGGAGTGATTGAGAAACTACCCATTAGTACCACTCTAATGATATTTTTTTTAGGCGCCTCGGAGGATTGTTAGAAACAGAAGAGAGGCAAGGTTAGAGAAACTAGAGGGTTTTGGTCGTTAAGGAGTTTATAATGGAAGGATTGATATCTGGTTCGGGCTAGATCGGTTGCATATGAAAAATTAAGGTCTTTATGGATGATTTTATTTGGGACAAAGTAAGAAGCATTGAGGATTTTACGAAGTAGTGGCTGTAACTTTCTAGGAGAAGAAAAAGGTAAATAAATTAAAAAACTAACTGACTAAATTCATAAAAAACAAAAGAAAGAGGTAGTTACAAAATATCTGTATTATTAGAATATTGGATTAGATTGATGAAGTAAAAGGTAGTTAAATAGAAGGGTTTTAAACAACGAGGGAAGGGTTGGTACATGACGTATGTTAAAGGGGATGGAGTTCCAGTGATATGCATGACTGAACCGCACTGTATATGCTAATGTTGCATCCATGTTGAAAACCTGAACCAATACACATTGGTTAATATTCCTTTCTATCACACCTTCATATTTTACATTTGAACTTTTTACGATCATTGCTAATGCTATACCGACGGTGCTACTTCTCAGATAACGATTTTGGACCATTTTGAGCCAGGCTACTAGTGTGGAGTCAGCTTAAAAAAAAAAAAGAAAAAATTCCCTGAACTCATCGAACAGGCTATAAACCACAAATTCCCGTGTCTGATATAATAGAAAATTTATTTCGCACTACATAACAGTATATACTATGTATTATACAATAATCGTCATTGTAAAA
>NW_027116719.1:36569-38111 GCF_000696795.3 Halyomorpha halys | reverse complement strand
ACACCATTCTTCAATAGATCTTATGTGTGCCTGTAGTGTTTGTGTTGCATTAGCTATCATGACAGCCCCATATCAGGTCACCTAGGTTCGTACAAAACATTGTACTTGAGAAAAGCGACAAGCTACTCGTGGTGAAACACATAGAAGAACAAGTATTTCTCATCTTCGGAGTTCCTCAAATAATAATCTGTGATAACGGGGTCCAATTCAAAAGTAGAGAATTTCAAACCTTGATGGAACAATATAAGGTTACTACATGGTTTACGGCTTATTACCATCCGCAAGCAAATCCAACAGAAAGGGTTAACAGAGTGATAAAAAGTATGCTGACCTCAAACACCAAGGATAACCATAGAACTTGGGATAGAGAGTTACCAAAAGTAGCTTTTGCTCTGAAGACGGCAGTACACGAATCTATTGGTTTTAAACCGGTATACATTAACCATGGCCGGGAACTAGCAAGAAGTGGAAATGACCATGGAGTAGATGACGGTAGGCCCAAAGACAAAAGCACTTATCCACGATGCAAAAAACGTCTGAACTCTTTGAAGTAGTTTGAGAGAAAAGTACAAAAGTTTACAACTTTAGACCTAGACCCGTCGATTACCATGTGGGACAAATAGTGTGATGTAAAACTCACCATCAGTCAGACGGCGCTGCGTACTGCGTAAGTGGTGTTACGGTTGACATGGGATAAACAAAACACGAGCGATATGTTCAGACGAGTGGGTTTTGGTTTTTTGAAGGTGACAGTTTGATTTTGGAACACGTATGTTCAGACGTTGATTACCATGTGGGACAAATAGTATGGTGTAAAATTCACCATCAGTCAGACGGCGTTGCGTACTTCTCGGGCAAATTGGCTGCAAAATATAAGAAATGTCGGATCAAGAAGGTGATATACAACATTATAGTAGAGCTAGAGGATTTTGGTTCTTGTATAAGCGCGAGGAATTGGCATGTTCAAGACTTAAAGTTAGATTCTCAAGGAGAGTCAACGACTGTGTAAACATTCTTTTTCTTTTGTTTTGGTCCACTAGGTTTCCTTTCTTTTTTAGGAAAGGGGGGTGTTACGGTTGCCATGGTGAAATAAAAACAGTGACGATATTTTCAGACGAGTGGGTTTTGTTTTTGTGAAGGTGACAGTTTGATTTTTGGATACGTTACGACTGTTCAATGTATAGGGCTAATAGTTTGTTTGGTTGTTTAGTGGCGCCAAGCTTCATTGGTCATCAACGCCATTTATATTTTATTTAATTTTGCTAATATTCGTTAAATTTTATTTGCTTTTTGATTTGATTATTTTATTTATTTATTTATTTTTTTCTTCCGATCAAGTTATATTTTTGTTAGTAAATTTTGTGATTTCAAAAACTAAAACACCAATTCTATTGCCTTATCATCGTCTCCAATGGTTTTTGATATATTTTGGCTTAGTCCCAAGCTATTGAGGTGTGGTGTAAAATATGGGCATCGTTGGAAAACATGGCTTATTGTTAAATTGTTATTGCAATACTGGCAGTTCGGAGGGGTTTCTTTTGA
>NW_027116719.1:26618-35689 GCF_000696795.3 Halyomorpha halys | reverse complement strand
TTTGAACTGTAGTTTATGGCTAATTTAGATCTTCTGAACGAAAGTAGCTATAGTCCGGATACAGCGCATAAACTTAGAATGGGGCTTGTTCGAAATGCTCCAGTCGCGATTCGGATTCCGGCGTGATGGACTGTATCCAGTTTAGCAAGCACTTGGGAACGAGCCGAACCGTAGACGAATGAGCCGTAGTCCATTTTGGAGCGTATTAATATCTGATCAAGTTTAAGAAGGCTAGATCTATCGGCACCCCAGGAGGTACGGCTTAGTAAACGGATAATGTTTAGTTTTATTGTGCAGTTAGTTTTTAGTGCGGTGTTTATTAGTTTATCAGGCCCTGTGTCTTTATTGTTTGAACCGAAATAGCAGCATATGAGAAATGTTATTGTATATGTTTTGTTTTTCAAAATTATGGTGTTCTACTTCAATGGACGGTCATTAACACTAGAAGTGGGGATATGGTGGACTGCGTAGCAACGAATCTTCAGCACGTTCTGGATAGGAGAGTTGTTGCAAGTTTCATCTCTATAATTCTGGAAAAGGTAAGATGGTGACCGGAAAGGAAATATCGGACAACCTTGCGTTCTGCCAGGAATACACCCAAAGACTACGTGGGGTTCGAACTAAAATTTTATTTTGTTTTTTTTTAATTTTATATTCTTTTGTATAATAATGTAAATTTAGTTAAGTCAACCTATAAGATTTCATTGTTTTATTAATTGATATAAATTCTTTTTATTTCCTTTTTCATTCTGTGTACATACATTTTTTCATATCATTAAACTTTTGTACATACAGTTCTTCTGTTCTTTCTTATGCATGTATACTACTTTCAACTTGTTAATTTACCTTTTTCTTTTTTTGTTATGTTCACTTAATATTACGATAATGCAACAGGTAGGAGGTTTTCTGTTATCTGCATGTAAAGGTATTCGCCAGTGGTCATAATTCGATAATTATTTATATAAGGGTATATTTCAGTTATATTGTGGGGATATTGTTTTGGGGTTTTCGTTATTTCCAAGAAAAAATAACGTGGCGCCTAAATAAATTGCTTCTATTCTTTATTGTTTTGTGTTTTTTTTTCTCCTTTACGATTATATTTATTTTATTTATTTTTTTTTTATTCTCCGCTGAGCGTGGGCAAGTATAAGCGATAAATATATAACTAAGGATAAATCAAAATTTGCGGTTATATAGCCTGGCTGCTTTCTCCTGCCAGTAGGCTGATTTAATGTCTATAGTGGATAAATACTTGGCTCCTTTTAGTTTATCTAGTGTATTGCTTATATAGACTAATGGGTAAGCGTCCCGTTTCGTAACTTTGTTCAGTGAAGGCAAAACCTGTGTGATCCATCAGACTTTTTTACCAATGCCACAGGCGACGACCAGGGTCTGTCGCTTGGAACAACTACACCATCCAGTTCTTTATTTATAACCGATTGGTCAAATGGAGAGACTGGAAAAAAATAGCTGAGTGTGCTAGGAAACAATTATATAAAATAAATGAATAAGTCAGGAAAACAGTATGAAATAAAATTTTAAATTAGTACACAAGTATATAGTTGTATATTAATGTTTGTTTACAGGAAAAAAATATGAAATTTTATTTCTCACACTTATTCGAAATAACATCCAATTTTAAATTTACAAGTGTAAAATTACTTCGATTACCTGAAATTTAAACATATTAATCATAATAAGTTCATAAGTAAACTTCTCCGCATAAAATATAACAAATCGTGAGAAGAGCAAGAAATATTGATAGATGAGAGATTATGTGGAGCTTTCCTACATCAAAAGTGTAGTGTGTAAAAAACACATGAAAAATACTTTCTATATGTAAAAACGTTCCTTCTTTTTCTCCATTTTTTTTTTTTTTTTTAATTTTCGTTTTTAATTTTCTTCGTAGATTAAATATAGGCAAAAAAATGTAATATCTTCCTAAATAATATCACATAAGTTTAGATATGAAGTTCATAAAATTACATTACATTACAATTTATTTATGGAAAATAAAGTCTGAAAAACTATTTAAATTAGCTTTCTTTGATCAATGGATTAATTGTTATATTTCAATTCGTATTCAACAGTCCGTTCCTGCTACAGTGCTACAAGCTATGGCTCCACCGATATTCTAAATTTAATTTACAATAATATCTAAAACAAAAAAATACTTACCGACACCCTGGGATATGACTGCAGTTAAGAAATGTTGGTCTATTCTAGCTTATTCTTGCAATGTGAATCATTTTATTGTACAAAATAAGTAGTAAAACGCTTTACTGTGTCATTGATGGAACAAGTATTGTTGTGTTGAGTGCTTCTGGACGGGAGGGTTCATATTCAATAGAGTTTTTTTTAAGCTTGGGTCTTGGGTCAGTACCTGTGGACCAGCTGACCCTTTTCCAGAAAATGAACTGTTCTATCTCTACAAGACAAGATGAATATCTAATAATTACTTTATCTAATTCCTTTATCGATAGGTATTGCTACATATGAATTAATGAGCTTTGATAAACCTACCGTACTTCATTCTGCGCCACCTATCCTAAGCCAACAGGTGGTCCGCGAGATATCATTGCAAAATAATTATCTTTTCAAATAAATTAAATGAAAAATCCAACTAATTTATGATTGAACTGAAAACCAAAACCCGATAATTTTTTTTTTTAAAGATTTAAGAACAAACATTGGAGAAAATCGTACAAACATACAAATAAAAAAAATATCGATTCAAAATTCAATTGATTGTAAGGATCCGTGTATGATTGAGACATTCATTGAAGCATCATTGCCTTGGCAGCCACCGTAAGTTGGGTTTGTACTGTTTCGTTTGTAAGGCACATCTACACAAAAATGTGAGTCAATGAAAAAATAACTAAAATAGAAGAATCTTAAAAGCGACATAAATAACAAACTATTAAAAAATTAAACAAAATCAGTAAATATATAACTTTTATATATTATAACAGTAAATATAAAAGTTAGTTATATATCACTATTTCTAATCTTTTGACATTCTACTGCATATCGTGTTCTAATTGTTTTTATTTTAGCTTAAATACCAGCTTAAAATCCATCATAATTGAAATCTAAGAACATTGCTGAGTAAGCTTTCTCTCGTGAATTTGTTTTGCTGTAGTCACTGCATTTCATATTCCAGGGGCATTCATACTTCTCTTATACAACAATAAACAATGGGATATGAATGCCTTGCCACTAGAATGCCATCGTCATAAAATAGTTTAATAACTATTTAGTTCCAAGAAAACGAAAAAAATAAAAAAAATGATCACCCTTCAACAGAGTTTCTTTCCAGAGTGATAGATCGGTATCCATGTTTACTGCACCTTCATTCTGGATGAATCAGATGAAAGATTCTACCAAAGCTGGTAAGGTGTCGATTTAATTCCACTTTGGATGAAATAAAAATAAAAGCCAACCTACACCTATCGCTTTAGTTATGTGGTGCCCAAGCAAACTGGGTGTCACGGCCTCAAGTAAATGCCATTTTCACAAAATATTATAAAAAAGTAAAATAGTAAATAAGCATTTACTTTTCTCTGTCTTTTCTTGCATATTCAAAGGATAATTGTGTCGCAAAAGGTTTTCAAAGCATGTAAAACTGACTAATGTTAATGAGCTTCGGTCGGTCGAGCAAACTAAAATTATGATGACGGATTCTTACTGAAAATTTAATTCCAAAACAAATATCCTAGAAAAGTTTCCGATATGAATTAGTTTTAAAAATTGATTTTATCAGAATCAGTAAAAAAAGAGTACTCCATCTTATTGGACATTACAGAGTTAGGCATGCTAGGGAAAAACTGGTGAAGCTTAGAAAATGAACTCTACATATTAAAATATATTGGAAGAAGACCGTATGAAGTAAATTGTAGGAAGATAGTCCAGGTGGTGGTCAATAAAGCTATCAAAATGGTAGATATAACTGTTTATTGTTAACCAATGTTTCGCCCCACTTTGCAGGGCAAAATAAAAACAAGACAAACATTGTAAGTCGTAAAAAAATTGTTCAGTTTTCTTTATGACAAGTCCGGGAATCTGATGAAAGAATTGGTTGTTGCAGGTGAGTTATCCAGATTTACAGTAAAGTTCAAGGGATTCTAGGTAAGATGTGAGATTAAGGTTAATTATGTGAGGTTCAATAGTGTACCCATTTTCCTCTACAATATTAAGTGCCTTGTCAATGGGATCACTGGTGAAAAGGCTTTCAGTATCAAGTGAAGCTAAAATACAGTTAACCGGGGTATAGAAAGATAAAAACACAAGTTTTGGATGTCGTAGGAATTATCATGGTTGAGAATTTGAAGGAATGGCATCTGTTAACAGATTACCTACCCGTCAAGGCGGGTCTACATGTTGGTCGCTCGCCACGAATCGGAGGCTTGTACAAATGGTTGGTAAACAAAGGAATCGTCCGAGCGGACCATCCACATCTTACTATTTTTCAGAGAGACGCATGGCGTTCGTACAAGTGCTTATAGCCATTGCACTGGGGTTATATTATTTTTATTACAAAAAAAAAAAGAAAATGATTTAAATGAAATTAAATATAAATAAATAAGATTAAATATAAAACTTATTATAACAAATAACAAGAAACACCTTTCACCTTCTATCAGCTCCCAGTTGCAACTAAACAAAGAACAATGGTGGAGATGCTACACGAGCGCTCTCACGAACCCCCTCTGATCTGTGTCCAAAAAACCGACTTTTGAAGGATCGGCAATGAGTTCAGGCCTACTCGTACCAGCCAAGCCAAGCTAGCCAGCCAAGCTATGCTCGCGCATGCCTGAGTTCGCCACGGATGGGCCAACATGTAGATACGCCTTCACACTTACTACAGCCTTAAAACTCCATACCTCCTCCATCGTCTCGAATATTAACGCTCTCTATTCTAATCATAGTAAATTCTTTCTAAATTTTTTTTTTACATATTTTGGTATTTTCTCTGTTTATTTATTTTAATAACCCCAACCGAGCAAAATGGGGTCAAACGTTGGTTAACAATAAATAGTTTTATCTACTATTTTGTTAGCTTTATCGATCGGCTCCCGGACGATCTTTCTACAATATTTTAATATGTAGTCAAATACGTATGTTTTGATAATTGTTACTATAAAGTTGCTGAGATTTAAGAAACACGCTGTCTAAACATATGCAAGTTTTAGCATCTAACCATTTATAAGAAAAAAACAAATTTTAGGAATTGAGGGAAATGTTCCTGATTATTATGGTTGGCTGAGATGATCCTTTATTGGGCCCCAGGGTCCTAAAACCATTTCTACTTCCATAAGCGTTGCAAATTTTAGTGGCTTAAATGTCTAATTAGAATATCGATATTTTCTTGCCTGATATATTATATTATTTAATATTGATTCCAAGTATTGTGTTTTTATGTTTGTTTTTAGTTATGTAATGATAAAGAGTGCCAATTGTGTAACCAAGGCAGTAGGGGAAGATGCATCGAGACATTCTATATCCATGCTTCAGCTATTATCCAACCTGTAAAATGCTCCTTCCGAATATTAACCAATTTGCTAAATGTGAAATATTTTACAAATTAAAAATGAGGAACATTTAATCTTAAAAATGGGTAGCATTTATGGCCTATCTTTATTCATATTTGCAAGATAGTTTGTCGTCATTATATTACCACAAAGTTGTTAACCTTGGCTGCTACCTAAACAATTAGCTACATTTACAAACACAAATACAACTCAGTATTTATTTATTTTTTGTCATATAAATATTTTCCATTTTAGCTGATCAAAAATTCAATTCTCCACCACAATTTGACTAAATATTCTCAATTTAATTTAACATTAAAGTAAATTTATTCAATTTTATGGAAAGAGAAATGTCATTGAAACTATTAGGAAAAACCAGGAACCGAGCTTTTATCTGTTTTTTTTAACCATTATAATTAGGTAATAGTTATTTTTAATTACCATATTATGAGATTTGACAGTCACTGATTCACTTATTGCAGTGGTTGTGGTGGCAGTTGCAACCACCAAGCTATTTAACAACTTTATCTTGCTTTTTTGAACCGAAACGTAGAAATTCGTAATCGAATTAGCTACTGGATGCTTTTTTGAGGGCTGCTTGTTACCCTTTTTGGGGGGCTGATTGCTACTACTTTTATTAGTATGTTCTTCCATGTGTTATTAGTAAATAATTCAAGGAAAAACTACACATACATTATTCTGAATAAATTCAATACCCTCAATATACAATTCTATGAAATTTGATCGCCCACTCTGTGAACACTATCAAACCTCGACAGTTGTTTGGGGCCGATAAGGAAAAGTTGAATAATCAAGTTCAACATTTAAGAGAGCTTCAATATACTTCTGCTTCAATCCTATAAGTAGGGGTGGATCCAAGGGTGGACGTTCCATCCTTAAAAAACATATGAATGACAGAGTGACACTGTAAATTTAATGCAGTTCTTAACAAAATTATACATTCCCTTTCAATAATGATGTTTTAAGAAGGATGTTACTCGATAGGATGTCGAAATTCAGGACCACTCAGAATTCGGAAGAAGCGAAGGATTTGAGCTAATAAAGACTTGAGTCTGAGGCATTGCTGGACAATGGAATGCCCTGAGTGAAGTCCTAATTGGTGTATAAGAAACTTTTGTGATTCAATTAGATAGGTTTTAGGAGGAGTTTTTCAAAAACTTTAGAGAGGTTCAGATGTAGGCTGATCGGTCTATAGAAATCATGGTTATTAGGAGCTTTTCATGGTTTTAGAAGGAGAATTATAATGGAGGGCCTCCACTGGAAGGGAAAGGATACGATTATAAATATATGTGAGGAATGTTACGGCTTTGTGTGAAGTTGGCGTAGGATTTGGATATATCTGGGGATCTATGAGGAAACAGTTGCAGCAATTTATATTTGACCTCAGAGGGGGCAATACTTTATTACTTAATCGATTTTGAGTAAAGGCTATGTGAGTGCAAAGTGTGATAAAATATCCATGTACTCAACAGCTATCGTATTACTTTTTTGTCCGACATTTTATTTTAAAGTTCTTATCAATTTTGAAATGAAATGAAAAACAATTTTATTCTGGGACGCATGTCCTCTAAGAATAAATACATGGTTTATGATATTTGTCTGGAAAGCATTTAAAAGTTTCGAATAAATAAAATGAAATTGCATTGGAACCTTGGCTTAACTACTGTTTATAATGTTAATCAATATATGCCCATTTATATTGTTTAGAATGATGCGGAGGTTTGGTTATGCAATAAGTGAAGGAATAGGCGTTGTTTAAAGGAAAGAATGGATTGGTGAATAGAGATGGGAAGAGAATTCTAGTAGGAGGTTGCACGTATGACGAAGGATTTGCTGAAGAAAGTGATCCTTTAGGAGGGCATACATAAATCAATCGGTTGGGATCTGGCTTTTAATGAATGGATGGATGAACGAAGTGTGAGGAGATCAAAGATATAGGTAGATTTTTTGACTTAAAGAACTTGGAATAGGAAAACACTAAGGACGGATTGCCTTCGGGAGGTTGGATAGAGCCACTTCAACTCGGTATACCAGCAGGAGACTTGTAAGCGTCTTGGAAACCCTAAGATAAATTTTATAAAGCAATTCATGAGTCTCTTCAGTCTCCACTCTAGACTTACAGATTACCCTCCGTAGACCAAGGAACCGTAGTCAAAAAGGGGATATACGTGAGAGGATACTAGGAGCTGACGGGTGTTCTGAGGAATGGAATTTCGGAATCTTAGGAATTGTTTGTTATGAATTTGCGTGTGATTTGAGAAATGGAATCAAGAAGATATAATAATTATAATAAGTTTACATAAATGGTTGGTGAAAGTGAGGACCCCTGAGAAACACCGGGAGAGGAAAGATATTTGTTCGGAATGATGACTGTTTGGGAACGATGAGACAAGAAGGAGAGGAACCACTTTGGGACACTATTTGACCTGGAAAGGTTTTGAAGTTTATTGAGGAGGATCTTATGGTTAACTGAGACAAATGCTTTCGAAAAATAAAAAAGAACTAGAATTGATATTTGATGATTGTCTAAAGAGGATTGGAATTCTTGGGATATTTTCCATAAAGCGGAATGTTGAGAGCGAAAATCAGATGGGAAAGGTTTAAGGAGAGTTTTTTGCTCGAGAAAATTATTAAGTTAGGAGTGGAACAATCTTTTTAGTGGCTTGAGTAGGTATAAAAGCCCGGTTCGGGCACAGTACTTGAGGAGCCTTTGTGGACTTTAGACCCTAGCCTCGACCCTACCTTAACCACTCACGTGACCTTGGACTTTGGACACTAGCCTCGACCCTAACTTAACCACTCACTTGTCTTTGGACCCTAGCCTCGACCCTACCTTAACCACTCACGTGACTTTGGACCCTAGCCTCGACCCTACCTTAACCACTCACGTGACCTTGGACTTTGGACCCTAGCCTCGAACCAGCCTTAACCACTCGTCTCGTGACCTTGGTCTTTGGATCATTAGCCTCGATCCTACCTTAACCACTGGTCACGTGACTTATTCGGGGGGGGGGGTTGAATTTAAATTTTTACTTCGACTTACCCTTAACCACTCACGTGGTCAGTCACGTGATCATTAGGCAGCCAATCGGAGGCTATTATTAGGTCGCGTGAACCCTGGGGGGGGGATTAAAATTCACATTTAGTTCGACATAACCACTCACATGATAATTAGGCCACGCCCTCTTTTAAGTCACCGCCACCAGGGGCTGAGTGTGCCCGGACGTCATTTTATTTTGTTTATCCCCACCACCCATCGAAAGAAACCACTTTTTATATTATAACCTCCGTACGCTATTTTGGTTTTTCTTGCAACTTGAGAGATTCGAGGTTTTAGAAGTGACATAGTGTACACGGCCGCCATTTTGCTTTTATACTGTTTGAGAGACTTACGGGTTTGGTGGAGCCTGACTACGCCCGACCGCCATTTTCTATTTTCCTCACGACCATTTTATTATGAGGGTCTCGCGATCTTCTTCTTTTCGTTAGCCGTCATTTTATTATGAGGGTCTCGCGATC
>NW_027116719.1:23063-23992 GCF_000696795.3 Halyomorpha halys | reverse complement strand
TAATCCCTTCGATGAATGTAAACAAGGGACTTTAAACTTGTATAATCCCTAAAACATAATCAAACAGAGATAAATAGATCGGTTACTATGGAGGGTCCCGCGATCCTCTTCTTTTTCGCCGCTACATTGATCACGTAACTTACGGGTTTGGTAGAGGCTGAATGTACCCGGCCTCCATTTTATTTATAAGGGTATTGCTATCCTCTTCTTTTCGTTCGCCACCATTTTACTTATGAAGGTCTCGCGATTCTCATCTTTTCTTTTACCGCCATATTGCTCTCGTGACCTACGGGTTTAATGGCGTGTACTCAGCGGCCATTTTTTTTTTTTTTTTTTAACGCCGCCAGTTTATTAAGTGGGTCCCGCGATCCTCTTATTTTCGTTCGCAGCTAGTTTATTACAAGGGTCTTACAATCCTCTTAGTTTTGTTCGCCGCCATTTTAATTACGAGGGTCCCTCTTTTTCTTTTCGTACTGGTCAAACCTAAAATATAAACAATGATATGTAGGACCTTTATCTTCTAATCCCTTCGATGAATGTAAACAAGGGACTTTGAACTTGTATGATCCCTAAAACATAAACAAACTGAGAGATAAATAGATCTGTTAATAGTAACATAACCTACATAGGTAGGACTTTTTAATCTCTCTTATCTTTTAATACTTTCGACTTGGAACTATAATACTTTCTATTTTATTTTCCTCAGCGGATATTAACAAAGCATCATTTAATTCCCTCAATCGGCATTTAATTTCAATAACCATATTACAAAATGGTTAATATTGTATAATCCCTAATACATAAACAAACTGAGAGATACAAGTTCAAAGTCCTTTGTTTACATTCATCCAAGGGATAAGAAGATAAAGGTCTACATATCAGTGTTTAGGTTTAACCAGTTATTATTTACACTAAAAGATTAAGAACAG
>NW_027116719.1:20350-23013 GCF_000696795.3 Halyomorpha halys | reverse complement strand
ACCAGTTATTATTTACACTAAAAGATTAAGAACAGAGGGGATTAAGGTTCAAAATGACCAATATGGCAGTGATCGAAATGAATAAGATCGTGTGACCCTCGTAATAAAACAGATTATACAAGTTCAAAGTCCTTTGATTACATTCATCCAAGGGATTAGAAGTTAAAGGTTTACATATCAGTGTTTAGGTTTAATCAGTTCAAATTATTTACACTAAAAGATTAAGAACGGAGGGGATTAAGGTTCAAAATGAACAGTATGGCAGTGATCGAAAGGAATAAGAATGCGAGACCCTCGTAATAAAACAGGGGTGAAAAAAATTCAAAATGACAGTCGGGCACACTCAGCCTCTGCCAAAACCGTGAGTCCCTCAAAAAGCAGGAAAACCAAAAGTGCAAAGGGAGGTTATTATTTATAATGTGGTTACCTTGTCCTTTGATGGGTGGTGGGGACAAACAAATGAAAGACAAAATGGCGTTTAGACGCACTTAGCCCCTATGAAAATACATAAATATTTGGAACATCATAAAAATAGAATGGCAGCCGGACACACTCAGCCCCTGTCAAAACCTCAGGTTTCCTAAATTGTAGTAAAAACAAAATGGCAAAAGGAAGGTTATTGTATAAAAAGTAGTTACAAAAGTAGTGGGGGTATACAAAATTACGACCTAAAACCTAATGACGGTTGGGCACAATCAGCCGCTTCCTAAATCCTAAGTCTCTTAAGTCGTAGGGAAAAACGAAATGGTGGGGGGGGGTCATAGTTGGTATTTGACCCATCAATGGGGGGTGGGGATAGGCAAACGAAAGACAAAATGGCGTCCGGGTAGACTTAACCTTTGATAAATGGTGGGGGGGGGTAAATACTCAAATTGAAAGAAAATACGAATAGTGGAGGAAGTTTGTAGTATAAAATGTGGTTATCTTGCCCTTTGATGGGTGGAGTGGTAAACAAAATAAAAATAAAAACGGGGACACTCATACCCTATCAAAACTTCAGGGCTCCTAAGTTGTTGTAAAATCAAAATGACGGCCGGGTACACTCAGCCTTTGCCAAAGACGTAAGCCTCTCAAAAAACATAAAAAACAAAATGGCGGTCGGGCACACTCAACTCCTGGTTTTAGTATAAAAGTGGGTACCTGAGGTTATGAGTAGTTTAGGTTATGTCTATTTAATTTAAGTAATTTAAAGCCCCTCATACACTGATAATGAAATGGCGGCCGGGTACACTCAGCCTCTACCAAACCCGTAAGTCACCTGACCAATATGTTGGTCATATTGTCCTGCCTTTAGTATAAAAGTGGGTACCTGATCTATCAACGGGTGGTGAGGATAACGCGAGACCCTCATAATACAACGGTGGCGATCAAAAACAAAATGGTGGTCGGGAACACTCAGCCTCTGCTAAATCTGTAAGTTTCTCAAACGGGGGAAAAAATTGCGACCGGGCACACTCATGCCCTGGTTTTAGTGTAAAAGTGGGTACCTGATCCATAAATGGGTGGTGGGGATAACGAGGCCTTCATAATACAATGGTGTCTTTCCAAAACAAAATGGCGCCCGGGTACCTCTGCCAAACACGTAAGCTTCTAAAACAGCATAACAACAAAATGGCGGTGCGGATACACTTGCAGTCACGTGATCATAAGGCAGAAATCGGAAGCTAGAGTATTTGGTCACGTGACCCATGGCGAAGGATTTAAATATAAATTTAGCTCAACATAACCTTAACCACTCACGTGATTCGTCACATGGCCATACCCTACTTTAAGTCACGTGACTTAGTTGTGCCAGGCCACCATATTGTTCGTATAATCGTGTAAACAATGTACATTGAACTGGTAAATCCTATAAGGTATAAGATGAGTTACATCTTTTAGTCCATTCGATGATAGAAAACAAAGGACTTTGAAATTTTATAATCCCCAAAAGTAAATAAATCAGGTGGTAAATAGGCTTGTACATATGAAGTCTTCGTTCCAGCGTACTTTATTAAACACCACCTCCGGAAACGTGTAAGTATATTTATTTAAATTTCTTGAAGTGATTTCCTTTCTTTTTCTTCTGTGTTAATTTTTTTTCCTAGTTTAATATCATAAAAGATTTTTTTACAATTTATTTTTTTATTTTTCCTTATTTGATATTTTTAAGAGTTATAATCTGTTGTATTTTATTTTTTATGTGTTACCACTGTTTGAAACATAATATACCTTTAAATATCAAGAAGATATAAAAAAATAAATGTCCTATTTTATACTTTAGTTAAAAAAAAAAAAATAACACGACGTTAATTTCTCGAAAAAATTGCAATACTGTCATTATCCTTCCAGAGCGGCGACATATTGTACACCGCAGTTCGTAGCGATTTTTTTCAGAAACTACCTGTCCGAATTAAGAAATCATTATTATTACATTACACCATCAATATTAAGTTATTTTGTAATATGGTTATTAAAATTAAATGCCGATTGAGGGAATTAAATGATCCTTTGTTGATATCCGCTGAGGAAAATATTATAGTTCAAAGTCGAAAGTATTAAAAGATAAGAGAGATTAAAAAGTCCTACATAGTAACAGATCTATTTATCTCTCAGTTTGTTTAAGTTTTAGGGATTATACAAGTTCAAAGTCCCTTGTTTACATTCATCGAAGGGATTAGAAG
>NW_027116719.1:17469-19700 GCF_000696795.3 Halyomorpha halys | reverse complement strand
TTAGTAACAGATCTATTTATATCGTGATAAAATGGTAACGAATGAAAAGAAAAGGCCGCGATACACTTGAAATCAAAAATGGCGGCTAACGAAAAGATTAGGATCGCGAGACCCTCATAATAAAATGACGGCTAACGAAAAGAAGAAGATCGCGAGACCCTCATAATAAAATGGTCGTGAGGAAAATAGAAAATGGTGGTCGGGCGCACTCAGGCTCCACCAAACCCGTACGTCTCTCAAACAGTATAAAAGCAAAATGGCGGCCGTGTACACTATGGCACTTCTAAAACCCTGAATCTCTCAAGCTGCAAGAAACCCCCCCAGGGGTCACCCGACCTAATACTAGCCTCCGATTGGTTGTCTAATAATCACGTGACCGACCACGTGAGTGGTTAAGGGTAAGTCGAAGTAAAAATTTAAATCCCCCCCACGTGACCAGTGGTTAAGGTAGGATCGAGGCTAGGGTCCAAAGTCCAGGGTCACGTGAGTGGTTAAGGTAGGGTCGAGGCTAGGCTCCAAAGTCACGTGAGTGGTTAAGGTAGAGTCGAGGCTAGAGTTTAAAGTCCAACCAAGGTCACGTGAGTGGTTAAGTTAGGGTCGAGGCTAGGGTCCAAAGTCCAAAAAGGCTTCTCAAGTACTGTGCCAGAACCGGCCTTTTATACCCAAATTAGATAAAATGGATATTGGCCGAAAGTTGGAAACTGATGAAGGAGATGGCATTTTGTTCAATGGTCGGACCAGGACTTTCTTCCAGGTTTTGGGAAAAATGGAATTTTTAAGGTTGAAGTTATAAATGTGCAAAAGAGGCAGGAAGAATAGTGGGGATACATAGTATTACTGAAATTTGGTCAGGGCCGTAATCATTGGTTCTAGATTTGTGGACTGCTGAGATTAAGTCATCTGGGGAAACATTTAAGAAATAAAAGTTATTAGGATCAAAATAGATTTCAGTTATGTGATAAAATGAAAAGTCGCAAGTTTGTTTAAGGAGAAGCAGCAGCAAAGAAAGAATTAAGCTCGTCCGGATCGACTAGGTAATATGGACAGGGTTTAGAGCTTACAACGTTGAGGTTCTTTCAGGTGCTTGGGATAGAATGTTGTGAATATTATTGCTCCTAGTCGTGGCGTAAGGATGTTTGGGTAAAATTTTGGAGGGACTTAAAGTAGGGATGGGATATCGAAAGCAAAATATTGATATCGGTATCGGTTAGCAATATCGATATCGATATTATATCGGTTAGCTATGTTATCGAAATATCGATATTTTGTTTAATAAGACTAGAAAAATGTCTAAAAAATTTAATAATGGAATATCAATATGTTAAATTGATAGTTGCATATTTATTTCGATATTTCCTATAATTGTTCCTATAGTTGTAATATCGATATCGAAAATTAGCAAAAATATTTTGATATTATTTTATCGAAATATCGATATTTTGTTTTAAAAGACTAGAAAATTTAAAAATTGAATATCGATAGTTTATTTTGATAATTACATGTTTATTTCGATATTTTGTATTATTGCAGTATCGATATGGGATATTAGCAACAATATTCCGATGTTATTTTATCGAAATATGAATATTGTGTTTGAAAAGACAAGAAAATTGTATAGAAAATTTAGAAATGGAATATCGATATTCTATTTTGATAATTACATATATATTTCGATATTTTCTATTGTTGTAATATTTATATAGAATATTAGCACCAATATTCCGATATTTTATCGACATATCAATATTTTATTACAATAGAGTAGAATTGTACATGAAATTCAAAAAATAAATATCGACAATTTATTTTGTTAATTACACATTTATTTCGATATTTTACATATTGTTGTAATATCGATATTGAATATTAGGAACAATATTTCGATATTATTTTATCGAAATATCGATATCTTGTTTAAAAAGACTAGAAAATTTAAAAATGGAATATCAATATTTTATTTATTAATCAAATTTATTCATTAATAACAATGTAAAATATCGAAAGGAACGTGAATTTATCAATTTAAAATATCGAAAAACTTTTTTTGAGCTTTCAATAAAATTTTCTTAATAAATTATCTATTTAAACCAAACATCGATATTTATTTAAAAAATATCGAAATATCGTTGCTAATCATCGATATCGATATTATCAACTTTGCCAAATATCGAAATGAATCAGAAATTATCAAAATAAGATATCGAAATACCTTTTTTTAGCTTTTCATCAAA
>NW_027116719.1:7402-13694 GCF_000696795.3 Halyomorpha halys | reverse complement strand
TGAAATGAGTTTCAGTCAGTAGGGCAATGTCAATGTGTTTATCGTGTAGAAATAAGTCAAGTTCGTCATGGTGGTTTTGTAGACCATTGGCATTCCGTTACAAGACAGCTAGGGGCCTTGTACTCATCGTGGGAAATTAAACGGGATTTCGGATAGGATTCGTTTGAGAAGGTTGATCAGGGGTTTGATGGTCTCTTGAAGATCTTTCAGGAAGGATGTAAGAATAGAGGTTATGTCCATTGGATTTTGGTAAAGAGGATATGTATCAGGAGCTTGTAATGGATAGTTTGTTTGACTAGGAGTGCTGATTGGGGACCGTGATATACGCGGTGCTGGGGTATGAGGTGTTGTGTCAGTTTTTAATGGTAGTTGTGACGAGGAGTTCATCGGAACAGTTGGATGAGATGGAGCTATGCTACTAAGTGGTTGTGGTGGCGGCAGTTTTACCCGTAAGGGTAGGTGATGGGGAGGATTATGATGACGTGGAGGTTGAGGTTTATGATGAGAGGTCAGGGGCTTGGGCTGAGAAGTCTGAGGCGCCTGACATCGAGAATGTTGATTCTTGTTGATGATCTCGGAGTATGTCTGGCTTGAGTTTTGACGAGATTGATCCAAGGTTTTTGGGGTAGAATGCTGGGTTTCGATGTCCTGAGTGGATGTTTTCTTTAAGTTTGGGTGAATTTCCAAATTTTGGGTTTCAGGCGGTAGGGTGCTGGATCGATCTAGGGTTTTTGCTGTCATCCAATGGGATCTCTGCTTGTGTATATTTTTATAAACCTCACAGCCTCTGTAGCTTCCGTCCCTTACTTAAAAGTGGAATAGTGCTATGAAATTCTGGTGCGTCTGAAGCGTCATGTGTCCGCATCTAGTCTTCTCATTAAATCTCTTATTTCTGAGTCGATCCAGGGAGCCGGAGGACGTGTGAAGGTACGTGTTTTAAGAGGAGCGTGAAAGGAATTTAAAGAGAGTCGAGGGTAAGCATTCGACCATATCGTGAATGGATAAAAGTGAATAGATAGGTTCTAAGGAGAGGGAATGTTCATCAAGATAGGGAACGATGTTTTCTATGGTTAAGGAATCAAGGATTCACCTACCAATTTTGTTTGGTATAAGCAAAGAAATGGGAACATTGTAGGAGATTTTGACGAGGTCATGGGAGGAAAGAAAAGACACAGGAATTTGGGAGGAGGACAAAAGTTTGATGATGAGATGGCCTGCAATTATTTCATTTTGAAAGAGAGGAATCCATAAAAAGAGGGAGGATTCAAATGTATCATCAAAACGGACTCGATGTGGATGGTAAATAACAATATAGAGGAAGGAAAAGGAGCTTGAATTAAGTTGCACAAAAATGTATTCCAAATGGGGGGGGGGGTCAAAGGAAAGAGAGTTTAAAGGATTTTGGCCCTCAGACTGTCGTAGAACAACACCAGTCCATTCAGTATGACGAGAGAGGGTATAGTTGGGGAGATAGAGGAATTTGGGATATTGGATTGAAGCCACGTTTCTGAGACGGTAGAAAAAATGGAGGAAATGATCCAGGAATTCTTCATAATGTACCGGAAGTGATTGGGAGTTAACATGGCAAGATTTTAGGCTACTAGTCATGTAAGACTAAAGGAAAGAGCGTGAAACAGTGAGGAATGAAAATTTTATTGGAGTAAACAAGGTAAATTGAGAGTCTTTTGCAAAGGGTATTTGAGTTATCATCAAGGGAGAGGGCACGTTTCCTACTTTCCTATTTGAATACAGTGAGATAAGCGATAAACCTGTATTAAGCCAAAAAAAAAAATATATATATATGCTGAGTGAAAAAATAACGAACTAAATACAATGTTAAATTAATTTGAGAAAAATATAAATATAATAAATAAAACGTACCTCAATGCTCAATGTCGGCTTCCTTCACCTTCCTCGCCAGCCAGTATAGGCGGGGGTCATCTCTTCACAGATAATAGATCCATTGGTCGCTGTTGCAGCCGAGATGCCTGGTGGCGAAATATCTTTTCACCTTTCTGAGCTTTGATCGAGTCTGGCACCCAGGACTGCTATACAAGATCCGTAAATCCTACCTCCTACATACTTCCTCATTATCCGTTCTTATCTCTCCGACAGATTATTTCAAATAAATCACAACACCGCTTATTCATCCCAGTTTCCTCAGTCTGCTGGTGTACCTCAGGGTAGTATCCTTGGTCCTATCCTTTCAGTTTTTACAGCTGACATCGCAACCCATCCTAATAATCCTTACACTGTATCCCAAACCCTCCAATCCCACATCACCATTGAAGAATGGTGCCAAAACTGGAGGATTAGAATTAATTCCAATAAATCCCACCAAATAACATTTAGCCTTCGTTGTAAACCCATGAGTTCTTACCCAACAGTATCCTTTAATAATACCCCACTTATTCCTGTCGAACAGATCTGTTACTTAGGACTACAGCTCGACAAACGACTGACATGGAATCCTCATACAAGACTAAAAAGACAAGAAACTGCTCATAGATTCCGAATATTGCAACATTTACTAGATAAACGGTCTAAATTCCCAATCCATTACAAAAGACTGGTCTACATGACTATTATAAGGCCTATCTGGACATACGGAGTTGATCTTTGGGGCTCTACTAAACCATCAAATTCCTCCCGAATCTAATCCTTACAGTCCAAAATCCTTCATAAAATCCTTAATGCTCCTTACTTTGTCACAAATCAAGTCATCCATCAGTACCACAATGTTCCATATATTGCCGATTTGGCCAGAACCAGATACCATTCCTTCCATGATAAACTTCCAAACCACCCAAATCTACTTGTTTCTAACCTGGATCCTCCTTCATTACCTAATAATCCTCCTAGGCGTCTGAAAAGAAGATAGCCTCAAGATCTTCTCCTTTAGAAATATTATTGGAGTTCTATCAATGGGTAGATTCTCCACATGTTTGTATCATGTCACTATGTCACCTACAGCAAATTTACTTGTTGTATATATGTGTATACAGTTTTAAATAACATTAAATAAATTATTAAAAAAAAAATTATTCAGCGTTTAAATCACTGATGGCCAATTGGTTATCGTTATTATCATATTTATGTAATTAAAATTAAATAAAATGGTGTGGTTAATGAATTAAATTTTCAACAACTTAAAGTTTTTCAGTTAATATTTTAATAATTAATAAGAAGTAAATTTCTTTTTTAACTTTAAAATATAAACGTTGATACAAATCAATTTTGAAAGTATGTTGCATTTAATATTTATATCGTTTTAGTAGGAACTTTTATCCTAAAAAGTGTTATATAAGAAATTATATTAGCAGAACATGATCCTCAAAACGTGAGCATGTTCATTTCCTATATATTAAAAAATATTTAAAGGATCCCTCTTATATTAAAACTCTTAATCGAAAAAGTAAATTGATTCATCAAGCGCGAACATAAAATAAATATTAAATTTTCTACACCTCTGAAAACATACAAAGGGACCCAAATATATTACAAAGTAAAGTTAAAATAAATCGACACACCTAAAATAGTATTTTAAAAAAAATATTACTTTTATTTTCTACTCCTTCTTAAACAAATAGAGAGACCCTAATACCCTAAAAATCTGAAAAGTCAAAATAAATCGATACACGAACGCCGAATCTTAAATTCGATAGCATTTTAATTTTTTACATAATAAAAACATAAACTGTTTTTGATCTATTCGATACTAAATCTTGCTACAGCTATACAAGATTCGTAAATTCCTACTCCCTACTTTCTCATTGTCCGTTCCTTTCTCACTGAGAGATTATTCAAAGATATCACAATAGTTCTTATTATTATTTATTTTAACCTGATCCGGAATGGTAACCACAAACCCCTCTGTCTCGAATAATAGCCTTCCAGATTTTAACCATTCAACTGATGTTTCTTTTTCTATGCAGGCTTCGTTGAGTAGACAATAGAATGTCCCATGCAGAGACTAGCGTTTCCATTCTGCTAGTCGTTCATTTGCCAGAGTCCATCCTTGAGATGGCGATAAAAACCCATGTTGTTTTTGCGAAAAATATTGGCGTAGGGCCTCTTGCCGCAAGGTTCTTTAATATTTATCAAACTACGTCCTCCTTCTTCTCTAGGTAAATATAAACGAGCTTTAGAGGATATTGGGTGATGGTTCCGTTCTGGTGTTAGAGTTGTTCGTACAAAGCGATCCATCTCCTGTAGGCTGGTGTTTGACCACTGCATTATGCCGAAGCTATAACTTAAAGCAGGTATAGTCCAGGTATTGATAACCTTGATTTTTTTTTCTATTTAGTTGGGTTTTGAGCACATTTGTGATGTTAATTTGAGTATTGTTATTAGCTTTTTGTTTCATCTTTTCGTGAAATTTTAAGGTGCTGTATACCCAAATATTTATATAATTTATTATGAGGTGTAGATAGTTGACCGTAGTTTACTGATTGGAGAGATTTGTCGGGGGGTGTGGCCAGCAAAGAACAACATAAATAAACAAAACAATATTTATTTAAACCAAAATAAAAAAATAATTTTTTTGTTTATTATGTTGTTTTATTTTGCTGACCGCACCAGCCTTCAATCAATTATTTAATTAATCAGATCGAAGTTCCTTCATGTACTCTCCTTCATCAACCAGAATATTCTGTTTACTAACCACTTTCCCCTTGGTTACATGGAGCACTGCACATTTATCGAGGCCAAATGATATTCCTATGACACTTGTAAAAGATGAAACGGCTTCAACCATATTTTGTAACTGTCCTTTGTTCTTCCATATGATTTGAGATTATCCAGATTCTGTGGCTGACTGTGGTCTTTTCGTTGTTGATGACAAGTTTGTTTCCCTTCTTATTCTTTCGAAGAATCCTGATTAATGGGAATAGCACCATGCAGAACCAAATTGGGCTTAGACAATCCCCTTGGTATATTTCTCTCAGTATTTTGATTTGATTGGCCGTGCAGGTAGCTCTGACTTTCAGTGTAGTTTTCCATCCTGCCAACAGGTTTGAAAGGAGTCTGCTTACATTATATTGAATCTTGTATATATCTAATACTTTTAGCAGCCACTTGTGTGAAACAGAGTCAAAGGCCTTTTTATAATCAATCCATGGCATAGAAAGACCACTATTTTTACGAAACTTGTGCCGCAAAGAATGAATCTATAACAAAGAGCTCCTTACAACCCCTAGCCCGTTTTTTGTACCCAAGCTGTTTGTGGGTATTATATTCTCATTGGAAAAAGTGAGATTTTTATAAAGATCATTTAAACATGTAATTGGCCGGAAATCTTCAGGACGTAGGTTTAATTCATTCTTGTTTGGAAGTATATAAGTGATCCCATCAAAAATCAGGGGGCGTTTGCGTGTCGTTAAGTATTTCTTGGTATCCTTTGGCTAGCAACTGATGCTAGCAGTGAAATCTTTTAATCCAATAATTTTGGATTCCGTCAGGTCCAGGCGCCATGCAATGGTTAATGTTCCTGACAGCTTCCGAAACATCTTCCACTGATATTGATTGTCACTTCATTCATTTCAGAGACATTCTGGAAACATTTTATTTCTTCTTCTATCCAGAAGCGCTCGAGGTGATTCCCCGTCTTTTCCCACACAGTATTCCAGTAATCTTCAATGTCATTCGGGTATTTTCTTGATATGTTTTCCTTTTGCACAAGGCTTATATAAAACTGGCGTTCATTCCGCTTGAGCTGCTGATTTTGTTTCCTATGCAAATCTGCCTCGCCATCTCTTCGTAAACCGCTTGCATAAACAGCTAACTTTTGTTTGTGGTTATCTAGAGTGAGCTGGAGTTAGCCAGTCAGTTAACTAGCTTTCTATTAAGGTGCCCAAGTGTTATACTATGATCTCATCTACTATATTAGGCTTGAGGGTTACGGATATAGTATAAGATGACTCAATTTTTTTCCCCTAAGTTGTTAATTCTTCTATTCCATGAAGGCATTTTCCCCCACACGATACAGCTAAGCTTGTAAACCAACTTACTTTACTTGACATTTAATGCAATTATGACCATCAGCTTATCATCATGATTGCATTATCTTCTTCATTAAAGGCATTTAATTTATAAAAACGTCATAAAAGATTTGATTGGTACATAAAACCCATATAAATGTATACCGCATCCCTTGCTCCACCCTTAATTGTAATTCTGCTTACATAGGCGAAAACCAAAAATCTCCTAAAAGACCGTATCAAACAACACAAATATTCCATTTCCTCTCATAATCATTCTGCCTCTAAACTTTCGGAACATTCTATTTTATTAA
>NW_027116719.1:2409-6366 GCF_000696795.3 Halyomorpha halys | reverse complement strand
TTTTTATTTTTCTATACTTACTGTGGTTGTTATCTTGTTTTGTTTTTAGCCCTGAAGAAGGCTGGAAACTCTAGCCGAAACGTCGGCACATTAAAATAAGTTAGTCATACTTATTTGTGTTTGATTGACCGCACCCCCAACCATCTTCTCCTCATAAATATATATGTGTAGGATAAAGAATTCGGGATCCTTTTTCTGTCTCTAAAGGGATAGACTGTCATCATCTAGTCACAATCTTGTTGGAATGACAGTCATCATTCAAAACCAGGCTGATTCTATCACGATGGCCCCTGCACATCGGACCGACTGATGATTATTTGTATATGAGATAACAAATTGTCAAACACTTGTTCAATTTCTCTTTTATTTCGTAATTAACAGAAAGCTTGTTTCCAAGCCCAGGGACGTCAAGACAATGAGAGAATGTCACCTCCCTCTACTTCATCAATAATTTGTAAATCCTAAAGTTAGAAACTTTGAGATTTGAAAATCTACTTTAAACTGCGAAAATTCAAGCAAAACGTTTTATTGGAAGAATTACTGTTAAAAAATATAGATATAATTTATATAATTTTTTTCTTTGTAATTTGCCAACAATTGTAAAAGATTTGGGAAAATAAAAATATTTCGTTAGTTGTATATGTCTAGTTGGACATATTAAAATACTTTAATATAATTGGGAAATCCGGATATATTTCGGACTCTTCCAAGATATTTTTGTACCAACGCTTCTGCTTCTAACATTAAAAAAAATGATTAAAAAATCCAAAATATAACACTTTCCCATTCCCTTCTGGGTTATTTTTTATTTTATAATTCCAAAAATGAGATTTTATTTTAGCGATTAAATGCATTATTAATTCTGGTTGCTCTAACATCAAACACATAACGGAAGGGGAAGGAGGAGAAGTGTATCTGTCGTATATTTTGAGAAGGGATTTTTCCTGATCCTTTTGATCAAACGATGTAATCTGATAATGGGTGTTGGTCTATGATATGGAATGAATAATCTGTTGTAAACAAATAAACCGCTACGAGCAAATGTTCTCGGAAAGTTTATCAGGGGACCTTGAGACAAAATGTTAAAACATGTTAGCGACCTAAAGAGTGACATGGACAGTACCCCAACCATCTTTCCACGAAGTAAGTAGACAGAGCGGCGAGAAGCAGTAGATGGTCGCTAAAAATAGAGGGGAGAGGGAAGGAGACATGGCAACGCTGCGCCGGCTACCTGCCTGTCAACCTTCGTCTAGTTTTTATCTGCTTCCTCGACGCCGGCCATCCCAACCATCCCAGATAGTCTTCCTTCTTGTCAGGGCTCGGCCAATTTTAACATATACCCTAGCTTACTACTCATTCATGTCATTAAACAATATCCTACCAATACTGGACGCATTTCCCAGACCAGTAACTTACAACAAAGTTATGACTAGTGACTGATGTCTATGCTATAAATACCTCAAACTGTTTAGTAAATACCTTAAATCTGCTATATAAAATATTGAAATACGCAATAAAACTGCTAAAATAAGTGATTATTTTATTTTTGTTGCTGTATTATGAAATGTATTTAACAGCAAAATAAATATATAAGGAATAATTATCCTCAATTGTTGTGATGATTAGGGATCGGCTCTTTATTTATTTAAAAATGGAATATATATAAATACTTAACAAAAAAAGTGGAATATTTATTTAAAATGCAATATATTTTCTAATGCTCAATTTTATTTTTAAAATCATTGAATTTATTAAAGTTGCAACATAAAATCACTTAATACAATTTTAATTTACAATTAATATTGCACATCAACTGTATGTATATAAAGTGATTTTTGCCAAATTCTGAAAGAAATTAGTCATTAGCCATAACTAAGGGCCGAAGTTTTATTTAAATAAATAAATTGCGTTTTTCATAGACAATTAAATACTGTTTATTTGAGAAAAATAAACAAATTTTTACACATTTAATCTAAATTGAATTAAATACTTTTTAAATATCTTCTTAGAGAAAAGAACGAAGAAGGCGAAAGAAAAATAAATAATGATTAAAAACGATAAAACAACAAACACGTTGCCCTCATACAAGTTATTTGGATTTAACACTATCATTCTCGCTTGGAGCGTATATCATGTTCAGATAAATTTGGAGAAAAAATTAACTGAAAATTTGAAGAGAAGTTCAAAACAATCTAATTTTATTCAATTATTCAATAATACTACAGATCAAACTGTTTGATATAATAATTGAAAAATAGAAATGTCAAAGTATTAAACCCTACAGAAATTTCATGTTTAAATATTCCCCCATTAATTCATGTAATGTAGAAAAATCTTTTGGAAATATGAAGCTTTGCTTATTTATATATGTATGTATAGTTGACCGTAAAAATTGATATATAGGGAGATGGTCAGGGTTGCGGTCAATAGTGAAACAAAAATAGTTTACAACTATTTATTTTCCAACGTTTCGCCCCACTTTGCAGGGCTTCATCAGGGCTAAAAAGATACAAAATGAAACTATGTTAAGATAAAATGATAGAAATAAAAATAAAAAGATACAATGAAAAGAATAAAAAACAAGTAACAAGTAAAATAAGTAAGTATGAAACTATTGCTCTTGCCTTTGTTACTTGTTTTTTATTCTTTTCATTGTATCTTTTTATTTTTATTTCTATCATTTCAATCGTTGGAAAATAAATAGTTGTAAACTATTTTTGTTTCACTATTGACCGCAACCCTGACCATCTCCCTATATATTTGCTTATTTATGTTTTTCTTTGCTGACCGCACCGATGGTCGGGTATCTTCTCAGATCAGTTAAATAATTAATAACTCATTTCGGATAAAATTATTTATATACCCTTGGGCGTAGGCAGGATTTCGCCAAGGGGAGAGCAGGTCTTATATATACACATATAATCGGCCTATTATACGCACACAGAGTCAAGTTCCATATAAAATGATGAATTTGTAGCATAACACAATGTTACTAATGTATCTCAAATTTAATCAGTTGTTAAAAAAACGGATAACATATAATAAATAAGCAACGAATGACGAATAACATTAAATTTATTCGAATAACGGCTGATCTATTCAAAAATGCAATTATATGATTTGCAATTATGCGTTGTTCAAAATCATTTAAATAACGAATACAAAATTATTTATCATAACACATGTAATAAAAATTTAGTTTTAATACCAGACTAATACCTAAATCTTATTCCTATGCAACAAAAACAATAAAAAATGCAGTAAAAACCTTTAAATGTGCTGTAAAAACGTTAAATATGCCACGCTAAAAATTGCTGAAAAACCTATAAAACAGCGCAAAATATGTGGCCATATTTTATTTAATGTTGATGTATACGAAAAAGTTATTAACTGTAAATGAAGTGTATAAAGAATAGCTATTATTCATAATTATACTTAATGTAATTATTCATAAACATGGAGTTATTGAAGTAAATAAGGAAACAGTAATTAAAAACAATTTGATTAAAGTAGTACCCGACTAACCGGCGGTAAAAATAAAATAAAGTTCTGAGATAATGCTAATTCAGTAAAACTATACAAAATAACTGACTTAGTGACTTTAAAACTGAAAACTTGTTTTAAGCATTAATTAAATCATGGATCTAGAAAAATTGTTATTATTTGAAATAGAACATTAACTTTTTATTATTTAAAATAAAAATTTCTCTAGATACATAATTTTTATTATTTGAAATAAAAATTTCTCTAGAAACATGGTTTAATTAGAAGTCACAAAGCCAGTTATTTTGTTTTGCTTTACCGATTCATTGTTATCCCAGAACTTTAATACTGAACAGAGAACTTGTTATAGGCTTAAATTAAATCATGTATACAGACATTTTTATTTCATATTGTATGAAATGGTTCTAATATATTCAGGTATGTACATATATACATACATACATATATATATAT
>NW_027116719.1:0-799 GCF_000696795.3 Halyomorpha halys | reverse complement strand
TAGAACAAATGTGTAGTGGAGACAGGACACACCAGATCCAGAAATGTCAATGTAAATTAATCACCCTGGGTGGCCCTTGTGTGGTAGAGGGGGAGGTAGAGATAGGCTTGATCCGGTGGGGATTTAGTAGAGAGAAATTGCTGGTGCATATCGTAGGGAGTATACCGAGGGAATACAAAGTGATTGTGGGACGTGACCTGCTAGGGAAGGTCGGTGCTTGTGTCAAGAATATCAAGGGAAAGTGGAGAAATAAGTTGAGGGGTAAAATGTACAAATGTCAGCGACAGAGAAAAACCGAGGGTGCACGGATTGGAGCAATCAATCAGGCTGAGGACTGGAGACAGAGGCTTAAGAGGGAATATAAAGATATTTTTTTTAAAGAAGGAGACATGCTCGGGGCAACCGAGAAGACAGTTCATGAGATCGTACTTAAAGAAGATAAGGTTACATATGTGAAAGAGAGAAGATACCCGCAGGCACTACGCCACCACATCCGGAAAGAGCTCAAAAGTTTAAAACACCAGGGAATTATTATTGACAGTACATCCCCATACAATAGTCCATTGTGAGCGGTTAAAAAAAAGAGTGCTCCAGGTGATACTATTGAAAAATACAGAGTGGTAATAGATTTCAGGAAGCTGAACCAGAATACCATAGACGAAAAGTATCCAATCCCCAGATTTGAAGACATTTTGAACAGGCTAAGCGGGGCGACGGTATTTAGCGCATTGGACTTGAAGGCCGGATATCATCAAATCAAGATGCACCCTAAGGATCAACATAAGACAGCATTCACATT
>NW_027116718.1:0-1508 GCF_000696795.3 Halyomorpha halys | reverse complement strand
AGGGAGTAGTGGCATGCACTACCCCACTGCTCCCGCACCCCGTATGCCAGAGATGGCAAGGGAGGGGGATAAAATAAAAAATAAAAAAATATGAATGCATCCTTGAGAATGGCCTGAGGGTCGAAACGTTGGAAAAGTTGTAAAGAATAAAGTTGAGAGAAAAAAAGGATCAAATTTGTTTTAAATTAAGAATAGAAAAATTAATTATTTTTAACGTTTTTAAACAGCCACCATTTTTATTGAAGTCCTACCTATACTTGGCAAACTCATCAATTTTGACTAGTAATAATAGTTTTCATTAAAGTAATAAAATATTGGGGTGAAATGAAACTGACTTTTTTCTCCTCTTGGGCTCTTGTATTAATTGTAGTGTATATATATTGAAATTTGGACTGATGGGTACGCTGTGTGTTAGACCAACCAAATATATTTGATCAGCATGGCCAAATAAAGCATTTCTCTGTGTCTATCACAGTGATTACTCATTCCGATGTCTTATATCTGACTTTTCTGTATCAGTCCCGCACTTTCTCACTTTAATAAGGGTATCCATAATCTTGTTAATGTAAAATTTTTTACCATGTTAAATGTTAAATGCATAATAGCTTAGTGTATTTTTTGAGCAGCTTGTTTTATAACCTTTCCTTCCAAAAACTTCATGTTATTGTTTATTTCTATGTTTTCATTAAAGTAATTTATTACACCATGCTTAAATTGAGTGAAAAGTAGAAGTTGTATAAAAGTTTGGATACTGAGTGCCTTGTTGATCTTTTAACTTCTGAGGCAGTGAATCAAAACGAACTAATTGTCAATTGTCATTACATTATTATTATTTTCATCCCTTGCTTTATTAGATTTAAAAATATCTAAAACAATACTAATACACAGACTACGAACAAGTAAAATGTTACGGTTGCCATGGTCAAAGAAAAATACTGACGATATCTGCGTAGACAAGGGGTGTTACGGTTGTCATGGGAAAAACAAAACACGAGCGATATGTTCTGAGTGGGTTTTGTTTTTGTGAAGGTGACAGTTTGATTTTGGAACACGTTACGATTGTTCAATGTGAAGTGTTAATGGTTTAAAGGCCCTCTGTCTTAACTCTTTGAACCGAAATAGCACCATATGAGAAATGTCATCTTATGTGTTTTGTTTTTCAAAATTATGGTGTTCTGCTTCAATGGACGGTGATTAACACTAGAAGTGGAGATATAGTGCAGTAACGTTTCTTCAGCTCGTCCTGAATAAGAGAGTTGTAGCAGGTGTCATCCTAAAAAGTTGTGGGGAAGTTGAGACGGAAAGGAAATATCGGACAACCTTATGTTTGGCCAGGAGTGCACCCAAGGACTTGGAGTTTGAACTAAATTTTATTTTGTTTTTATCTTATATTCACTTATATACTCTTTTGGATAAGTTACGGACTGTCAGCTAACAGGTCCATATCAGCTGATTGAGAACAGCTGACCGATTGTATGTATATAGACGGACAGGCTCCGCAAATAGAT
>NW_027116717.1:6563-7177 GCF_000696795.3 Halyomorpha halys | reverse complement strand
TGTAGATAGGTTAGGGTCTTCCGTTTATGAGAAAAAAATTAGCAACTTTATTCAACTACCGAGTCCATAGAAATGGAGATGTCCTTTTGTTAACAATAAGATATATCCCCAAATTTTAAAATCTCTGCCTTGAAAAATGGGACTTTCCGTATTATCAACTTCTTATAATACTTTATATCGTATATAAAAAATTGATACTCATTAAAAATAAAAATTATAACCTTCAGTAAACTTATTGAAATTTGATATTCAACATGCTATTAACAGTATAAACTTTTTTCAGCCTTTTAAAAATAAGCTGGTTGAAACAAGTTTTATATAATTAACAAATATCACAATTTGTTTATCGCATTCAGCTCCTCACTGTTTTCCTACAAACATTACAAATACTTTGTAGGTCTATTCATTTTTGGTTTATATTTCTATCACTCAAAAGTAATTTTAATTATGAGTAAGGTGGTCAGGGATTTTTTATAAGATTACTAATAAAGTTTAAAACTCATTTTGGTATTTATAGTTTCTTTAGAAGTATAATCCATCATAAGAAATCGGCTATCTAATTGACTGCAAAGTTGGAACCCATAGATTTCTTACCCATCACTAGAATCTGTTGC
>NW_027116717.1:3207-4064 GCF_000696795.3 Halyomorpha halys | reverse complement strand
TCTGAAATGATTAGTATTATTATTTTCTTTACATGAGATTTATTGTTAGAATCATTTAGTCTCTTCGAGGGGGCTTATAGAGAATACATTTAACTTTCTTAATATGTTAAATTTAATATTTCTTGTGACTTCTACAAACGAATCAGGTTAGTCTTTCTTTCTCACAATGTGATCCTTTCACAATTAGCTACGAAAGTACTTATAAATATAAATAAAAACAAATTTAAATAGTTTTATTACAATTGTTATTAATTTACAGATACAATTTTCTTTCAACTATAAATTCTTATTTGACTGTTTTGTGGTATTTCAGGAACAAAAAAATATGTGAGTAGGGCGTTAGATCTTACGTCACACTCTCCGGGACTTAGTCCGACTATCCCCACATCCGCAACCCGTGGGACGCTCCCCTACGCGGCAATGAGTCCGCGTGAGGTTATAGCATTGCGGCGTATAAGATGGTCGTGTAACATTTTAAGACTTAGTAATAAGAGGATCCCTAAAATGTTAATAAACACTGAACCGACGGGTAAACGTCCGATGGGTAGACCGAAACGTAGATGGAAGGTTCGCTTTAAAACTGATTTAGTAGTAAAATGTATTGAGATCGATTGGTGGTATCGGCATTGAACCTTCGGGTTCGTTTGGCCTTTATTATTAGTAGTATAAATTCTTATTTTAGTAGCAGGAAGACATTGGCATGGGCAAATGAGTAAGAAATGACGAAGTAAAAATAATCGATAACCAAGGATTATGTGAAGTCCTATCACATCATGTGTAAATGTGATGCAGTGGCAAGAACGCGATTCCTCATCTTTGGTAAGGATTGTATCTTGGATCCCAAACTTTGCGAAACT
>NW_027116717.1:0-2349 GCF_000696795.3 Halyomorpha halys | reverse complement strand
AAACGTAGATGGAAGGTTCGCTTTAAAACTGATTTAGTAGTAAAATGTATTGAGATCGATTGGTGGTATCGGCATTGAACCTTCGGGTTCGTTTGGCCTTTATTATTAGTAGTATAAATTCTTATTTTAGTAGCAGGAAGACATTGGCATGGGCAAATGTAATAAAATATAAGAAATGACGAAGTAAAAAGAATCGATAACCAAGGATTATGTGAAGTGTGATTGGGCATGCATACAAATATTTTTAAAAAATAGAGAAATAACTAAAAGTAAATTAACTCATCGATGAAATTGTTGAACAAAATTCGAAAGAAATTTTACGATGCAATTTCAATACAAATCCAAAATCTGTTACTGAATGTTCAAAACAAGAAACACGTGTGAATTCAATAAAGGAATTGATAGAAAAACTTGTCTAGCTGTGAGCGTCACAAAGGTGACAACCCGACTTCACGACAATTGAGGTATAGCTCCTATTCAATTCGAATATATTTTCCTATCGAAGAACTCCCTATTGTGTCTCCTCTTGCATATCCGAGTTTCAAAGGTCATGTTTACTGCTTTATTTCGAAAAGTTAGAGTGAATGAATACAAAAAAAATTATTTCTAAATGCTGACTGTCAGCATTAAATATTTTAATTTTCAGCAATAAATCACACAAGTACAAAACGGTTAGATTTAAAGTTATTTCACTATTTTATTTTTGCGTAAACTTATGCTGTACGAATATGCAAAAATAACTGTCTGTTTTTTTAATCAAGGTATATTACTTGTTAGTACACTCTATTAAAAAAATAATTAAATACCTCAATATAATAAAAGATTAATTTTAAAAAAACGTATTTTGTCTTTCTTTGAAAAGTTGGTATTTCACATTAATGTCGTTTCAAACTTTTGCTTAAAATAGGAAAAAAAAAGTCAACATTGTCAATAACTTAACATGAAGTTGCTAGTACACACAGAAAAATTAAAATCTGTACATCTACAACCCATGAAGGATCAGGTAGTTTGTAAAGAAGTACTGTTACAAAACCAACGGTTGTGCAAGGAAGTGATTTGGTCAGAATCACGCTCGACGGCCAGATTTTTACCCAATTTAGGAGGCTGGGTGGACCCCAGGAGGGCTTCAGAACCCACAGGAGCTGACTCACGGCAACAGTGTAACAGAAAACAATTTTCTCCCCAGCCGGATTCGAATTTGGGTCCTTGGTGCTAGTAGCCATGCTAACCCGTGGGTACCGCGCTCCTTACCCCAATATATAATATAATATAATAGACATAGGACATCTCGTATTTAATTTTACTTTACAACTTTTCTTTCATTATTTGTTTTTTTAATAGCCTTTAATGTAGCTTGGTATATTTTCGTTTTCGCTATACGTGATATAAAAATTCAATAAAATAATAAATAAAAAAGGCCATCCTTCCTCGCCATACACGCCCCACTAACACCCCCGGGAAGCGACGGTCCTATATCACTTTTGAAATATAAGCATACAATGGGAAGAGGAAATATTAAGATAATTTAATCAAGAAATATTTAAAAATCACCTGATATAAAAAAATAAAATAAAATTTTAAAACGTAGTGGATTCAATTTTTTTTTTTTTACTTTAGAGAGACAATGTGTGATATTTTATACCAATAAATAATGAGAACGCCCATGACCCATGATGAGTCATAGGTTCAGGATTTTGTAAGGAAGACTGTTTTTAGAACAATGGTTTTAAGGGGAAGTGATTATATCAAGCGTAATCAACCGCTACATTTTTTTTTCTAATTAAGGTTGCCCACTTTATTTGGCTTGGTAGACCTCAGGAGGGTTCCATAACCCACAGAGTTGTCTCACAGCTGTAGTGTAACCAAAAATAATATCAACCCAGCAAGATTCGAACCAGAGCTCTTAAAGTTAGTAGTATTGTGCCTCAACACAGTGCCACCGTACTCCCAATATTATGTACCACAATTTAATAAGTTTTTTCACAAACCAACTTTCTTGCAATGTACCTACTGCGCATAGGGTATACAAGTTCAAATATTAAAAAAGAAGTTCATTATTTTTGTGCATAACCTTTCTCGACTATTCACTAATCATATTTTATTCTCGTCATTCATTAATATAAAATTCAATAATGGTTTTAGACCTCATTAAATTGATTAAAATCATGATCATATTCGATATGATCTTCAGGAAAGTTGGGATTTTACATGTTTTTTGTAATCTTGCCGACGACATATGTCTTGCAGCAGTGGAAAATCTTAGAATAAATTGTAACTGATTGTATTTATGTAAAATAATTCAAACTATTTCCTTATTACTAAGTAGGAAATGTTTGACCTTTTTTTTTT
>NW_027116716.1:0-1238 GCF_000696795.3 Halyomorpha halys | reverse complement strand
CCCTACCAGGCCTAGATGACCGGAGGCGGAAATTAGAGCAACGTTGTTACGCAACGGAGCACATTGCATCCCAATGTACACTCACCCGAGACGTAGCCACCTGCCAACCAGAAGGGAACCAATACCGGGGCCGATGGGAGTCAACAACCAGGATTGGAGCAGGAGACGGGCCAGCGACGAATCTTCGAAAAACGAGACCATCCGGTCAGGGTTCAGTTTTCCGGCTACGGGAAAGCATGAAGTATGAAGCATGAAGCGGGGAGAATCCATGAGGGGGATATTTTCCATAGCAGAGGAAGTAACGGGACGTGCGCGCTCAGATTGAGGACGCGGTAGTGGGCGGGGCAACTGACCGGGAGAGTTAATAGTTATTAACAGCGCGAGTACAGGACAGTGGACAAGGTTGCCCGTGGCGAGGTTGGGTGAATCTGAACAAATCCGTTGATTAGTAAAAGGGCGGCGGAGAAGCTGGAAATTTAGACGGGACGAAGGAAATGTGGATGCGCGGTGTCGACAGTCAATGGCAAATGCCAAACACTGGGAGAGACGGTTTTTGACCTTAAAAGGCTCACGGGACACGATTTTCAAATCACGATTCACATTGGGATACGATTTGATCATCGGATATGACGTTTTGAAACGTGTAGGGCTTATTATGAAAATTTTTATTGAAGGCGAATTACTACCGACTACGGGGAAAACGGTCCATAGGATAAACCTGAAAACGAGAATTCCAGTTTACGTTAAAAATCGGCGTTACCCGCAGGCTATGAGAGATATTATAGGAGAACAATCGGGCGAGCTTCTCAAGCAGGGTATTATCAGGAAAAGTAATTCCCCTTTTAATAGTCCTCTATGGGTGGTAGAAAAGAAGCAGTGTGGACAGGGCGACAATGGGAAGTGATATCGTGTAGTGGAACTACAGAAAATTGAATGAGGCGACTAAGGACGAGCGGTACCCCCTTCCTCGGCTCGACCATTTTTAGTACTTTGGATCTGAAGAGTGGGTATCACCAGGTGCGGATGGCCGAAGAGGATGTGGCGATAACGGCCTTTTCGTGGGAGCGGGGACATTACGGATTCGTTCGCATGCCGTTCGGACTAAAAGGAGCCCCACTCACTGTCCAGCGTCTCACCACTCACGAAATGCAGCCCGGACTGGGTGAATCTTATTACCAGGTCTATCTGGACGATCTAATCGTCTTTAGTAGGAACAAAGAAGAACATGTGGAACACCT
>NW_027116715.1:1694581-1698228 GCF_000696795.3 Halyomorpha halys | reverse complement strand
ATTTTGTATCTTTTTAGCCCTGATGAAGCCCTGCAAAGTGGGGCGAAACGTTGGAAAATAAATAGTTGTAAACTATTTTTATTTCTCCTTTGACCGCAACCCTGACCATCTCCCTTTATATCAATTTTTACGGTCAACTATACATACATATATTTAAATTATAATTTACTGAAAATACAATCTATAAAAAATTCTTTATGTAGGAAAAAATATAGAAAATATAACAAATAAAAATAAACTATCAATAATTTAAAGATAATAAATATATTTTATAGTTAAACAAAATGTCAAAACAACGGGAAATTTCTTAAAACATTTTAAAAAATACTGAAATATTAAACTAATAGTTAATTTTTTTAATTAAAAAGAGAACAAACAAAAATTTCGAAATGGGTATCATAGTCTATGAGACTGTTAATTCAATGAGACGGATATTAATAAAAAAAACAGGATTCACTTTATTTTTACTCCGAAAAACTGATTCTTTATCAGTTTATGAATAGCTGCTTCAGGTCGCGATATATATTTATCTTTTAGTGAAGTAAAAACTAAGCAAATTAATATGCCATGAACTAAATCGTCAGCTTTATTTCTATCTAGGTAAATGCTGGAGTCTTCTCAATTAGCTAATTATACTTGATGTTATTAGTCTGAATACATTGATGTAGGTATTAAAGCTAAGATAAAATTCACAAAAAAAAAAAAAATAAAATAAAATAAAATAAATAAAACTACAAATATTTCTATAGACGATATTGTAGCAGTTGTTCAGGAAAAATTGATATGTTTTAAAAATAGATAATTTCCAAAACATTCCAACAAATTTTGACTGTTCTCCTAAGAATACTTGAATTCTTACTATGGTTATTTGTTAATTTGATTATTTTATAGTTATTTACAAGTTGTTCACCTATTCCCAAGATTTTTATTTATTTTTATCTTGATAGTTTATGAAATTTAAAAAATATTCAAAATATATTTCTTTGGTTAGTTAATGAAAATAATTTATTCATTCAACTGGCACTACAACTCGATATCGAGTCCAACACCTCCTGCACTAAATTCCTCCAATCTTTTACTAGCTCCATGCAGGTCTTCACTCCTAACATGGAGATGGCATCAGCAGCCCCACCGTATGTCCACCTAAGCCAAGTTCTTTCTATGTGCCTTTAGCTGTGAAACACCTCATTATTTTATTTGGCAGATGATTCTCGATCATAGAATAACGTGACCGTTTCAACCTACTGATCTTCATAGACTGAGCAACTTCTGGTTTGTAAAATAAAATCTTTGAGGCCAGGTTTTTTCGACAAACCTGGTCAATCTTCACAGCTTCAAAGATTTTATGCGGACATTTTTTTTTTCAAATACCATCAAGTTTTGCTCATCAGTATTGGAGACGGTCTACGTCTCTGAGCTAAAAAAAGGAGAATTGGCCGAATACTTTTTTTGTATAAATAAATCTTTGTGGCCTTAGACAAGGCTACTATAATAAGGACCGAGATTATAATAACAACAATTGGTACAAACTATTATTGTCGTTTAATTTAATGACAGTAATATGAATGTAAATAATTTGACTTCATTGATTAATTGAGGCACTACTTCAATACTGCCTTAATTTTCTAGACCATCATAAGAGGATATTTGCATGGCTATCCATAGGATCCTCGACCCATTCTAGAAATATATCATGGTCATCAGCTTGCTACTGCTCAAATGGGACTCAATACAAAGGGTGCCTGTATAAGAGGAACCGCCTACGCCCTGACAAATGGGAAGATATGTTTTCCGAGAGAAATTTCCTTTTCGATATCCTTAGTAATTCAATTCGATTCTTCTTCTCTGAGTTGCATGACATACTGCAAAATCCACCTTATTTCGATGATTTTTCCAATTCATATCTAACTCTAATTTGTAAAGTGGACATTTGTGAGGACATTAAAAAAATAAATAGTGAATATATAAGTAATTGAATTTGTTCTGTTACTATGCAATTTTATTTTTACTATTAAAAACTCATTTGATTACTACGAGAAAATAAAGTAAAATAGTTCTAAATTGATAATAATAATTACTTATATAAATAAAAATATATTCATTCAATATATATTATAAATAAATTCCCATGTTCAAAATAAAATTCTTCTTTTTAGCTACTATTTTCTGCAAAATTTTTCTATTAATACGGCTTTAGTTAAATTTAACCAATGTAACGTTAAGTTAAAGTTTAACCATATGTTTTCGTAAATTCCATATCTACAAATATTTAATAAAAAAAAAAACTAAAACCTATTAAATCGCCGAATTTATAAAATTACAAATTTTCAGAAGACTATATTTCGAATTTCGCCTACTCCAAAAAGTTGTTTTGAGGTACTGTAATTGTTACAATTCCTTCCAATATTCTTTTATAAACTTTTTTCTATAAAATAAAAGTTCAATCTATCTTAAAAAATAATTACGAAAACACTATATGTTTTACTCACTTTGTATTTTTCATTAGACAGACATCATAATAACATAGCTTCAAATATTTTACAACCTTCATGTATGGTGGTAGACTCAAGTGTGGGGCAAAAGCATTTGCAATAACTTTGAGATGAGACTAAGCCCAAGCACATGTCCTGAGTAAAGCAGTACAGTACTTACCAGTAGGACTTAGCCTCAATATACTGTAACTACCAGCCCTTAGCATTGTCCTGGGCAGACCTAATGTGACCCATTATCTTGTTCCCAGTTGCTCTTCATTGTCAATAAAACTGGACTAGTTGGACTAAGCTTGTAGAGAGGTTAGATATATATATATAGTAAGATTTTACAACACAATAAAAAATGAGCGGCCATATTAAAAAAAAAATAGTTTTTTAAATAAAAAAAGATTTCTTTTAAAGTGATAAAAATAGAAAATAAATTTTCTCCAGTTGTAAATATAAAATTCTTAAGTGAACATCGTACAGAAAATCACATTACACAATTTAAGAATAAATAACATTTAACAAACGGATCGCAAGACCCACTAGGTTTTTTAAATTTATTTATGTACAGATCAGTGTCGTGACTCCTACACAAGTAATGCATTAATAAAATTTTAAAAAAAGTATATTTATCATATAACCTTGCAATGGAACTTATTGTCATATGAGCTAATAAAAACCATTTTGAACTATGATACTTTGTGCTTTCGAAAACAAGTTATAATTCAGGTTTTGTAACCGTGAGATTTTCAATTATCTAATTGGGTTTAGTGAAACTAACTTCTTTAATAAAATATTCTTTAATCAAAACTATTGATAAATCACACTTCTCGGTGCCATCACCCAATATACATAATACATTTACATTCAATAAGAACATTTAATTCATACGTTCATTTATAGATTGAATGAGCAGATGAGCTTTATTATAATTATTTTTAATCACATCAATGACCGCCAAGATTTGTCACCAAATCCTATATGGTCAATTTAGTATAAATTTTTTTAATGAGGTGTAGATAGTTGACCGTAGATTAATGATTGGAGAAGTTTGTCGGAGGGTGCGATCAGCAATGAACAACATAAATAAACAAAACAATATTTATTTATTTTATGCCGACGTTTCGACCTAAGTTTCAGGTCTTCAGCAGGAGTAATGCCGTAGAAGAT
>NW_027116715.1:1682716-1692776 GCF_000696795.3 Halyomorpha halys | reverse complement strand
AATGTAAAACCTAAGATCTGATTAGTCCATAATTTGGTTCATAAAAATTCTATTTATAATTCAAGATATTTTTTTCTAACAAATTTTCTTTTCTTTCATAGTCAGAATAAAGAGATACAAATTTCTTCAACATAAAAAAAGTACGAAATTAAGTGATTTATCAAACTTTTTGAAAGCAATTATGAAAATTAAGTAACATTAGCAAATATTATGGTAATGTGATGATGAATTATTGGTTCTGGCTTAGAATTTTGACACATATTTGCGTTTATAATTTTGTTTTTTTTGGAACAATATCTTGAAAAAATAATTATAGTCATCATAAACAGTTGCAACCAGATAAGATGACAGAATTCAAAGCTATGTTTGAATTTTCGAAAACAAAGCAATAATTGATAAACCAAATATGGTTATGTAAGGGAGATTAGAAAGCGTCCATTGAATGATTGAGTTCATTTGCATATTCAATTTTCATTACAAACATTATAATAGTTTGATGATGGTACGGTGTTAAATTCGAAACACGTATTCTCTTAAGCTGTTAGTGTCTTGTTCTATTTTCAAAATTTATTATTCGACTAATAGGTCTCTCAAACTGAATTACAAAAAGCTCGCAGCTGAATCCAGTTGTAGTGTGTATTTCTGGAGCCATATTATTTTTTAAATATTTTTCTTGATGCAAACATTCTTTTTTTTGTTTTTTTATTAGAAAATAATATTTAAAAAAAAAATCTTTATGGTCTACTGATGGGAGCTTTTAAATTGGAAGGTTCTAATTAAACAATATCTAGCTATGATTTGTTAATGCAATTCAGTTGCTGATTGCAACTACATAGGAATATTTTTGTACCTTGGAAGGCACATTACTTTGACCCTTTAGGGATAACATTGCTCCCTTGACATTAAAAGTTTCATATTGCTCAGTGTGGCACACCAGTGATTGTGAAATACGCAGTGACTCTAGGAGGGGAAGGTTATTGATGATACTATAATAGGTTTTCTGATATTGTTCTTTTTCCTCTGGTTATTTTTCTAAGTTTTATTGCTAGATTGCTTCTTCTCGAAATATACACGTAAGTGTAGTCATAAAGTTGCTCAAATTTTATCTGTGACTAAGCAGCAAATATAAATTTTAATTTCCAATATCATTTTTAGTTGACAGTTTTTTGTGGTAAGTGGCTGCGGATAACTTTACACCAGAAAATAGGATACATTACTGCAGTGAAAAATCTGTTTGATTATTTAAATTTTAAAATGCTTTTACTTCAACATTAACATAAATTTAAAATGGCTTACAATAAATATATAAGTAATTAGAATTTATTTTGGTCAAAATTCTTATTGCATGAAAATTTATGTTTTTGAATATTTTTAATCATATTCCTCTATTTTTATTTCAAGAGAAAATGTATATTAAGTTTTAAAAAAAAGAAATATTAGTCTTGTACATAGTATTTTCAAACAAAAAAACATTTTTTGTTTTTATTTTACTGTTTCTTTATGTTTTCTTTTCTTAAATGATTACATCCTTGAATTACACCGCCTATTAATTCCCAGGTGCCTATAATTAATTTTAGAAAGTGGTACAAAATCTTCCTACACATCGATAAACATTTGCTCTACTTTTTTTTCAAAAAACAAAAAAAGAATAAACGGACTGTGTAATGGCTTTTTCTTTCGTTTATACTCTAAGGGAGTTATAAAGATATAAGGTTTAGATATAAGCTAGCTATAAGGTTTAGATTTTTCTGATTCCTTTAAGCTGGTCGAAAATTCTTAATATATAAAAAAATAAAATAATTTGACAGTACTGATCCAAGGGACAAAAATCGAGATATCTAAATCGAAGAGATTGGTCCTAATCTGGTAGATGAATTTTTAAAGCTTGCAAAGCACCCTCTAAGCATAGCATTTAAATATTAACAGGGTCACCGTCTTCCATCCGTTGAATCAATGATATCCATTCCAGAGGGCCGTAGGGATACGAATGTTCAACCAGATCGGACAGAACGAAAACACATATTCATTATAGATGGTTAAAATTATCTGGATATAAGAGTTACATCATACAAATTTATTAATCAGTTAAAGGATTGGAGAATGAAATAGATAAGGTACTATTTTTTTAAAAAGATATTTAGGTTGTTTCTGCCTAAATTTCAGGCTAAAAACAAAGCGAGTTGTGGTTATTTTCTATCATTTGTAAATAACAAAACATAAAAACAGTTTTAAAAAAATAAGTATAATAAAAAATAAGACTATATGAAGATAATATATAATATTAGACTAGTACAAATTTATGTTCAAAAATAGCAACTCCATCTTGACAAGAGACTTACTTGGAATCCACATACAAGACTGAAACGACAAGAAACTGCTCGCATATTCTGATTGCTACAACACTTACTTGACAAACGCTCTAAACTTCCCATTCACTACAAAAAATTAGTATACACTACGATAATCAGACCAACTTGGAAATATGGAATTGAGCTCTGGGGCTCCATCAAACCATCAAATTCCTCCCGCATCCAATCCTTACAATCCAAAATCCTACGTAAAATCCTTGATGCTCCTTATACGTTATAAATAAACTCATTCACAAAGACCTTAACATCCCATTCGTTGCAGATTTGGCCCAAAACAGATATGCGTCTTTTCATTCCAAACTCCTTAACCATCCTAACCCATTAATTCTTAATCTTTCATCCTTAACAATCCCTGATAATCCTCCGAGGCGTCTGAAAAGAAGATAGCCACAGTACCTTCTAATTTAAATTAATGTTTGAAGTACTACAAATGAGTGGTTCCTTCCCAAGATTTTCAAGTGTATATGAAACATACAACATATTTACTTATTGTATTATTTTGTACAGTTGTAAATTACATTAAATAAACAAATAAAAAAAAAAATAAAGAAAATATTACAAAATTTAACAAAAGAATCATACATATAAAAATAGAAACTAAAATAATAACAAGCGTGGGAAAGTAAACGATATCCATGATATAATGAGCAGTATGAAAACATATAGGTCATATTAAGAAAAGATAAAGTGATATAAGTAATGTCCAAAGCTATAGAAGTCAAAAAGATGTATGAAGATATTTTATTTATTGATAAAAATTATAATGTGCCATAACATGTTGGGCAATAAGTAATAGTGATAACTGATTACATTCATACTAAAATAAAATACCATAAGAATAAAAAAAATAACCAAATGAAAAAATATAAGTATAAAAAAAGGAAAAAAATACATAGAAAATAAATAAAATATATACAAACTCCCACTAAATATATACAAACGGAAGGATAAAGAAATAATCGAACTATGTACAAGATATAATAAAAATAAATAAATAAAATAATCTCCAGTCACATTCACATTCTTATATACAATATTTACACTATTGACAGGAGGGTCCCTGAGCTCACTATATCTCCCACATATGAGAGGTAGAGCAGAGCTCAGAGATCCCAGCGCATCCCTCTCACCGCATCTCTATTAATAAGCCAGTGAAGGCTGAGCAAGTGCGCCAAAGCCGCAAACACTTTTGAAGAAAACTTAAAAATAATGTTTGATGAATCGAAGAAATACAATCCAGTTTTAGTTTTTTTGTTAATAAAAATGTATTTTTGTTTATAAATAAATATTTTTGTCTATAAATAAATTGCATGATCATCTTCTCTTCCTATAAAATATAGTATTTATTTTTTTTCGAATTCTAAATAACGACTCTGGAAGAATCCTCATTTAGATTTTTTTATAAATCAATATTTCCATTCCGAATTATAATGATGCTTATAACTCAACTTATATGAAAAAAAAAATGAAATAGCATATTAAGTTTTAAAAAATCTGCAGAGAATAAAATTCATTTAAAACTGTACTAATTTTTTGTTTCACAGTTTAACTTTATGTATTAATTTATTTTATATAATATCAATAAGTGTAAAATCTCCTAACAAGTAGTCGAGAGAAACGACAAAATGACATTTTAGTACACAAGCAGATTTAAATTTAGTGAAATAAAATTATATATATCTTCACAAAACAAAATACGAAACCACTAAACTTGAGACATTATTCAAATGCGATTTAATCGTGAGCGATTGATTTACTGATGATTGGTTGTTACAGCACAACGGATTACTTCACTCATTAAAAACATTATCTCATCAAAGCTGAATTGTACTATGGCACCTTATTAAAGTGACATATCAAGCATAATAAATCCTCAATTATCATATGAAGATGCATTTTATACGACACAAACAATGTCATAAATACATACGATGTGCCGGAAGAACACGGATATTAATAACACGAGGAATGATCTTTCTCTTATAGCTAATGTAATAAAGGAGAAGCATACTAAAATTTGAATTTCAGGGAAACTAAATTAGCGAATAAAATTTATGATTTATTATTTTGAATCCATCCATATGAATATCATTAAAAAAAAGCTCTAAAATAAAAAAAAAATTGTGAGCACAAAATATTAAACATCATAGGGTACATTTTCTTTCGGATTTCATAAAGCTGTAAAAAATATGTGAAAGCCGGCAAACGTAACAAAAAGTCTTGCTGCTACACCGGCACCACTAAAAGCAGAGGCCTATTATGCGCTTATTTATGTGAAAGCACTCTGTTTCAGTAGAAAATTTTATCTTATTCATAAGAGTATGATAGTGTTTTTTTTTTAAAGAGAATTATCTCTAAAAAATGAATGGAGAAATTACAATAAGTACATTTATTATTGATTTTATGAATGGATTATTATTTATATAAGATAATAAAATATCTGAGATAGAAGATATTACGCTGAATGTTTAAACTTGAGTAAAAAAAATAAAAATCTTGCTCAGCATTACAAAACTTTTACTTTGCTTCCATCCTATTTTGAGTTAAAATCAATTCCTTTATCTATAGGTAAGTGGAAGTAAAAAATGCCTCGCGTGATGAGAATCATTGGAACTCGGATATATTAAATTATTGTGATATGTCCGGTAGAAATGTTCAACATTATAAATTGATTTATTTTTGATTTTATATTTTTGGAATCCATATAACCTACTTAAATTTAAATATATATTTGTTAATATTTAATAGGGTTAAGCCTATGGTCAGTTAACTATCTATGATCTTTTTAACAATTGACCAAAAATATTTCAATCTCCTAAAGAAGTTCAGTTAAGTTCCGAATTATATGCGGAATATAAAAGTTTTTACCTTAGAGATTGTTAAGTTTTTTTAATGTGTGGTGGTACAATTACGCGGTAGTGAATCATAATTTTGTGTAATGTTACATCTATGTGACTTCGTTTTAATTTCAATTTGAGGATTAATTTTTTAACTACAAAAAAGAAAGATGCATTGTTGACTTTTGTTATAAGTGCGCCGAAAGTGCCGAGTTGACTTGTGCAACGTTGCGTATCTAATCGAAACACCTCGTGAAGAAATAGTTTCTCGATAGGATCGCGAAGTGGGGCTGAGTATCGATATATAAAAGAGATTGATCTCTGGGTAAAGCGTGACCGGAGCTGACCGCTGGAGAGAAGCTCTATAGCAGCCCACGGCTCTCATTATCCGACGCCCACCTCATCGGTGATAGTTCTCTTTTTGCTACCTCCAAGAGAAGGAAATTATCGGGAGGAAGTAGCCATATGGAGCAGCTCCGTACAGTTAGGCTCGGGGTCCACAAAAAGTAAATACCAGCACCTCCACACTTCCAGCTGAGTCAGGGGATAACAGGTCTGAGGCTCCGATAATTTCTTCACACCCTATGTCGCCTATTATCGCTCTAGCTGCTTCACATGGGAAAATGCTGAACCAATGAATAGTCACTTGTGACTGCTATGGGCATTAAAAGAAAAGCTTGAGGCCTGTCAGATTCTGCACATGAAATGAACAAAAGCCTTAGAGGCGTATGGCATGATTAAGACAAAATATGTGTTCAAAAATAATTGTAATAGAAAAAACATTAACGTAGTGGCTTATCACCAAGAATATTAACAATCTCAGTTAAAGAAAAAAGTTCAAAAATAGTTGCTTCGTTGAAGATTAATCATTTCCTAATCTTGAACGCCTTTTATGGAGAGTAAGCACGAAGATATATTTATCATTGGCCAACAGGTTCAAAGTTCATTAATTCACCTGTTGGCGGGAAGAGATTGGATTATGGCTATGCCTCTTTCTTAATGGCAATATATTGCTCAGATGCGGCTTTTGATTGGGTTTCGGAACTTTGTTTGGTATATCAGAAATTAGTAGACATGGTTGCACGCGGGAATGGGATTATATTAACATTCCTAAAATACTGAAAAAGACAAGCAACGTAGCGATTTCATTTCTTGGTCATCAGTCTCGAATGAAAAAATAAATAAATCTAAGAACTATCTGTGATTGAGGGATAGGGAATTGGAACGATTATTATAATAAAGTCTAATAAACCCGGACTTGTAAAACTTTGTTGAAACCATAACCTTGGGACTACCGAAATCAGGAATGCATAATGGTGTAAATAATGCTAGACCAATGCACTTCAGTATCGGACGTAGGGAAGAAATTTAATGATCTGAATGGAAACAAAAATAAACATTTATTTAAACAATTATTTAAGCTAATCAAAAATGTCCAAAAAATAAATAATATGGATATTAATGAAGCTAAGAATTGTCGTTGATTGCATATAAAAGCTTGGAGTGTAAAGTTAATTGGTGACTGCTGGTCTTTGGGTGTGTAATCTTAATTTATACAGACTACAAGATAACACCAAGGGGTAGTGGCATAACCTATTATCCTTCAAATTAGATGTATGAACATAACCACCATTGTGATCTAAACTAAAGCAGAAGGCTCCTACTCCTCTGCCTCGTCCCTTGAGTTCACCATAGGAGATGGCTTTTTGGCTTCACTTTTCCTAACATCGTATCTCCTTCATAGTACTACTTCCTCGAATTTTTCCGCATTTACGTTTAATATTCCTCTCTCTTTATGCAGGGTTCGTACAAGACACAAACAGGTGAATTTCTTAGTGTTGTTTATTGTACTATAGTAGCGGTTCTCAAACTTTTTCCACCACGGCTCCTTTTTGGACTAGTGAAGTTTCGTGGCACTCTTATTTAGCCCAAAAAATATCGCCGCAAATTATCCTCAGAGCGCTCGAGTCTGCATGAAAATAAGGAAAAAGTGTAAAGTAAAGGCTGGAATGCTTTGCACATTTATTTTATAATATTCTGAGAATGTGACACAACTGGCATACGCTTGGGACACGTGAGGTAGAGGCAGTAATGTCACTAAACTGCAAATGCAACACGCAATTATCAATACACTCAGTACTGTCTACCTTCCTAATAATATTTTCATTATTAATCGCCCAAAAAATATTCCAATTTCGATCACCGCGATATATTTTTATCAGTTATATTTAACAGGTGCTCTGTGACCTGTATTCTCCAATTAGTAACGTTTCATATACGTAAATAACACAAGGAATTATGATCTCCATAACAACTGAGTATACTAGTTAATTCTATAGTTGTTAACTATAAGAGGCCGTGACTACAAGATTGGGCTTGTCTGAGACTTTAGTTCAGAGCAGAGTTAGTTCGATACCTATCTAGTTTATTAAATACTTATTTATTTAGAGGCGAAACCACGGTATGAATCTAAATAAAATCTTCTTAGAATACCGTCAGGTATTGGCAATAAGGACTGAAAGGTCAACTTGCCGGATTATTATTTTTCACAATTATCTGTATCTGTAATTCTTTCCGTCTTAGTTTATGTAAATGTATATAACCTTTATAAATATAAAATAAATGTATGTAAACGCGTGCAGGGTAATTAAAAAATATAAAAATAAAACGCGTATGATGACTTTGACGTTTTTCTCTACTCCATAATAGTCCACTTATCTGTACAGACTCCTCATAAAAGGCTGAAAAGACGAGAAATTGCTCGTCGATTCAAGCTTTCAACTAATTACCAAAGACTTATTTACATGACTATAGTGAGGCCTACAGTTGAACTTCGGGGCCCATTATTCTCATATGCAATCTTCAAAATCCAAAAACCTTCATAAAATCATTTGTCATTAATAAAATCATAGATAATGACCTCAATGTTTCGATTAGACCCGAACCATAAGTCAATTCTTCCATAATAAACTCTCTTACCACCCAAACCAACCTTGTTTCTTACCTGGCTTCTTTAATTCCAGGTGATCCTTTGAAATGTCTTAAAAGAAGGCTCTAGACCTTCCAATATAGAAATGTTATTGGAGTGCTACCAATGTTTAGAATTTAGTATAAATTTGAAAAAAAAAAAGTTTTACTTCCTCTTGAAATTAGTATGTTTTATAAATGTCAGACAGGAGATAATTAAGCTTCTTTACACACTGGAACATATTCCCATCCATAGTTGCTTCCAAAAGTCTAAGGAATGGTATGTAATTAAGAAGTACGAAAAAAAAAATTGAAATTCCTCATCTCTTCTCAATTTAAAATAAGAGAGAAACAGACAAAACAACGTATTCTGTTGTTATATAGAGGAAAGTATCCAATGCAGTAGATGATTACGGTACAAGTACACAGTCAAGACAGACTGCATTATAGAAGATGGCTAGAGGTCATCAAAGATTACGAACTAAATAAAGTATTAAAGAGGACCTGAGAGCAGTTACTGGAACGAGGCGATGAAGAGCCATCTCCCAAGAGGGCGGCCTAGACCGTTAGCTGAATAAGTTATTGGTGGTCAGTTAGTTGGTAGTGGCTCTTCACCAATTAGTGAGATAGTCTACATCATTCAGCCATCACTCGGCTATTGAATATTCCATCTTACGGCTACTACATCAGCGTAATATTCGCTCCCATGGCGAGCATTCAGAGAAGTGCAGATTGCAAAAGTTTCTAGAATTTCAAATATTCATGAACATAGAGGATATTGGATTTGGGATAATTATTTATTATGAAGAGGTACTGGGGCTGTTGGAGAACTAGTATGGCAACTTGGCCTAGTCATCTAACTAATCCCAGAAAGGATGGCTAAATTCATCCCACCGAGAAATAATTATTAAATGCACCATGTAGGATTCGAACCCACACCGTACCGAACTGGGGATTCTGGTGCCCTCATAACAACCTTCTCAGTCTGCACGCTCTCTGTATTAAAAATTAATTATACCAAATTCAAACAGTTCATTCTGAAAATTAAAAAAAAATGAAAAGATCGAGGTTTTACTGAACTAAATCGAAATGAGGAATATATAACAACACAGTTATACAATTTCCTTGCACATTTCTGTTTATTTTCCTTCGGGTTTTTTTATTTTTTTTTATTTTATGGAATGATACAGTCTTTTAGTAACTAAGAAACAGTTATTAAAACCAGGGGTAAAAGAAAAACCTTCTCCAAATGGTTTAACACTGTTTTATCGAGACAAGAAGTCAAATCGAATCCACAAGGGTTCATTTCAGAGTTTAAGCTACAGCAGTGGCTTCTAAACGTTTTCCGCAACGGCACCCATGTTGGGCTTAAAACATTTCGTGGGACCCTTGTTCAGGAAAAAAATGCGGCACAATTATCATTCCAGCGTTTGATCACTTAAAAAATTTGAACTGTTTTGCAAAGTAAAAGCTGGGAAGCAATGTATATTTGCTATTTCAATTTTAATCTTTATTCTTTGTTCCTCTATTTTTTGTTTGTGCTATTTTGAGGAAGTGGCATTTGCTTGCCTCACCTCTAAAATACGCCTGAGGCACTCCAGGGTGACCCAGCATATCTGTTTCCTCTTGTTAGAAAAAAAAAACCTTTAGCTATAAATATGAAACAATCCATAGGTTTGTATTTAGAACAAAAATACGTTGTTTAAATAATCACTATCAGATTACTCAGAGATTACTTTGTAAAAAATTTTATTTTACCAGCATAAAATAAGTGCTGACAATATAATGTGCTGAAAGTAATTCATATCTTTGCTAAATATGGCTTTTTTGCTCACATTTTAAATTAAGTTTATACAATGGCTCTTTAAAATCATAAATAAAACAGTT
>NW_027116715.1:1657963-1682653 GCF_000696795.3 Halyomorpha halys | reverse complement strand
ATCTTTCATATTTATTTATATATCTTTCATATATATATATATGAAAGATATACGATTCAGTAGGAAAAACTACCTTCTCACCAACATTCTTCTGTTTGCTGTCCATGTGCAGCAAAGCTGGTTTTGGCCATCTTAGTACCATCTCTCACTATATATTAAATAAGCATAAATTAATTATCCTTGTACCAGCAAAATAATCAAAATATGCGACGGAGTGTAATCTACACCTAATAGTGGTCGAATTTGAACTCTCTACTTAGCTGCTTCAGGCTCCCAAATTAAAGTTTTTAAATTATTTTTTTAATACCAAATGACCATGTGAAATAAGTTTTAGATCGCTAAATTTCTAACTTAATGTATTAAAATGAATAAATTATGGCTTACACCCCGAAGAAACGGCTCTGTAGACTTTTTCATATCGAATAGATATAATAATAAACCTTATACAACAAAATAAAAAAAAAAATCAATAAATATTGTACAAGTTTAAAATCAAGCCAGCAAAATCTATACCCTTACTTTTCAAATTCTAATCAAATTTCGTAACCCATAGAATACTTTGGTTCAACCCTACAGATTCTTACATTCACAGAACAAACAGTCAACAGGAAGAATAAAGCAAAAAAAAAATTCAAAATGTTCCCATATTTTGGAACATAAAAGCTCCGAAAATAATTTAACTGTACATAAATTAGTTATTCAACCTAAATTCACTTTTTTTTAATCCCTTTAGAGTTGGAAATTTTTAACCAATCAAAGAAAACTAGTTAGAATTCAAAATTTATCTTTGAGAATAATCAACAATCATCCCCGCTACACAAAAATAACCACCATGCTCCAAGAGTTGCACCTCCTCTCAATAATACACTTCGTCTTAACACAAACTTTAACTTTGCACATTAAAACTATATCTTCCGATAATATATTAATAAAAGAAATTTGGAACTACTGAAAATTCCCTATTTAGCTAAAATCGTTATGTGATCGTTATATAATGTAATCACACATTTTGGAAAATTAATAATTAAATAAAATTGTAATCCAATATTGTTTGATTACAAAGAATCAAAGTAATTGTAATCATGTAAATAGATCATTTGGTAACTGTTTATTTGTAAGTAAATCTTTGTTATTCTTAATGTAAATAAGTTTAAACGGATATTTTGTACAAATATTACTCTCTTCCGAAAAAAAAAATTAAACATTTTTGTTAACAACAGTGGATAGTTTAATGCATACCACTTACTCCTTAAGACCCTTAAGGAGCAACGGAATAAACAACAAAGAATTAAGATTAGAATATATCATAATTACATAATATAGAATATAGTAAATTATATCTGCGTCACTAGATGTAATTTATACTTAATTTATTTATTTTATAATACTCTGCATCAACATTATTCTAAGAGATGATAAAAATAAAAAGATAATGTTAATTGACTTGTAGTTCCGTCATGAAACTTTAAGTACCACCATAAATTCCGAAGCATTTAATTAAGAAGAATAGAAGCACAAATCATAGAGGAGCCTATAAAGACCATTAGTAAGGGGGGGATCTTTTATCTGGGACAATTTATAAGAGCGAACTCCGGTGAGATGAGACTCCAGGCCATAGAGGAAGGTGTTGGAACATACTGCGGGGGTAATGGGCTCTGAAGACAGAAAAAATTGAGCTTGTCTCTATAATTACTAACTTCGATGAATGGACTCCGGAATATTTTTAGATCTCGGATAAACTGCCACCAGGTGCGGTTGAATAACTCGTTCCCTTCGGGGAGCGGCTGTCTTTATCTCGTTTTGGAGAACTGTTGTTCGAATGATGGAATAGGATGCTTCTTGGCGGGGATCGAATAAAGGAAAATGTACAAAATATAATCTGGAAAATACCATAAGATTTAGTTATTAATATTTATAAATAACCACATTTCAGAGTTTAATAAACTCGAGTTTGTTGAACTATAATCCCAAATAATATTAATAATTATTTATTTATTCTGGGACAAGTCTCTTTCGAATAATATAACAGGCATTGAAAATGGACTTTAGTGGTATAGGGTAACCTAGGATATACCTCAGGTCAAAATAATTTAAAAAAAAAAAAATGAAATTCTAAAAAAATAAATTATTTGATTAAATGTTGAAAAATAAATCCCTTAAAAAGATAACAAATTATTTTCTAATAATAAAGTGTACAATATTTTCAGATTCTTTATAAATTTCCTTGGAATAAGGAAACTCTTATACAACTAATAGTCTCATAGACTATTTTGTCATTACTTCAATTTAAATATAGTCCACCAAGAAATTATCTTTTTTTTTTTCTATTTTGTTAAATTTAAAATACGTTGATTGCATGTATTTATGGGCAGTTTATTTTAATTTTGTCGTATTTATTTTCTATATTTGTTAATTTACAAAGAAACTTAAAAGAAATTTTTATTAACTTCCTTTTAGTTAATTACATTTTAAATAGTACTATTTCATTATCTTTACATATTTGGAACTCACATCATGTTTTGTTTTTTTTAGTTAGTTATATTCTAGTTAGTATTTTTCTTCTTTTATTTTGTGCACTAAGCTGTTTCTATTTTTAAATACTCCTTCTCTTTTTTAATTTTTTCCTTTTTATTATGTTTTACCCACAGTTGATATGTTATTTTATTTACAAGGGCAACCCGCTCAGTATGAATATATATATATTTATATATATACATCTCTAACCATCTTATAATTTTTTTTCTTATGATCCCCATTAGAAAAGGCATCCCCTGAGGACGAAGGCTTACCCCGATATAAAAGAGGCCCTGATTGGGCAATAAGGAGGGAGCAGTAAGAAGAAGAACAATCTCGGCCAATAATTCAGCCGTTATCTAAAGCGCGACTCCCAGGGGAGGTTCAAACAAACGAGGGAATTCTGGCTTATCTCCTCCCCACCCTTTCTTAAGGGATTACCCCCTGTCTCGGGGATGCGGGCTTCATCGCTCCGGTGCCTTTGTTTTCACCTTGCAATAAATCTATATCGACGTAACTACTTTATCTTAGAGCTTTAACAAGATTTATCCGATCTTAGGCTTGAAATATATTTATTTATTACCTTGAATAGATATATTGCGGTCCTTGGATAAGTGGGAAAACCTTTAGATTGCCAGGCCGCTTAAAGAAGATTACAAAGATACCAGTATAATTCGAGATTATTATATCTATATTATTACTTATAGTTTTTAATACCTTATGTAAAAAAAAAATATATAAAACTAAAATTCTACTCACTGTTCGTCACAGAATCCAAATACCGCTTAGATTATGGAAATACATTAAGGTTTCTATTAAAATAAAGGATTGTGAAGAATATTTGGACCTACGTGGGAGGAAACAAGTAGAGAATTTAAACGTCTTACAACGCCGAATAATGCGTAGACGCATCCGGCAATTGAACAATATTCAAAGTGATACGATCACTGCAAACGGAATTGGCATTTAGAGTTGTCGGGATGGACCAAAACGATTGTGGTAAGTTGAATGCTATGAGCATGAGGGATTGGCTTTTGACGGAATTCAGTGAAGAGTTTTGAAGGCTAGGATTGGTGTTATCAGCATCGAACCTTCGACCTATTATTACAGGTTTTTATTGCTAGTTGTTATTATAGAGTGTTATTACATTAAAAATTTAAAACCTGCTTTGGCTAATAGGTTTGCTCCAACACAAGTCAAAACTATCATCAGCAGGCACAGTAAGGTTTTTATTTTTGTTTGTTATATAACAAACAAGGATATTCTTTATTTATTCTGAAGTATCTTTATAAAAACATAACAAGAAGTGAATATGGGGATTAGTGCATTAAGTTTAATATCAAAAATTAAATAATATAGCATCGTGAAATAATAATATTAATTTGGAAGAAAACAGAGGCAATGATAATTAACTAAACAAAAAAAAAAGCAAATTGTGTTTAAATAACTGCAATGCTTAAATCAGTATTATTGACATCCAATAATGGTTTGTAGTAGGTATTAAAAAATAAAAAAATAAAATAAAATGGAAACAAATAAATAAAACCATTCATATTATTAGGTAACTAACATCTGATAAAAGAAAATGAAAAAGATATGTATAGGGGAAGAGCAATTAATGTTTATCTATACATCTACAAATTTTAAAAATCCGTTCCAAACTAAAAAAATTGTAGAATGCAATAAATTAGTAACCATATTTTTGTTCTTTATACATATATATATATTTCTAATATCTTTTATAAGAATATGATTGTAATTGATTATCATGTTTCGGTATCGATTAATTAAGACATTTTTTTTTGCATCCTAAAACCTGAATTTAACATTGGCCTATGTATTTTATTACTCTAGCACATATAAATTATGGATCAGATCCCCAAGGGATAAGGGGAGGGAAGAGGAAAGTGAAAAATGATCGCTGATTAAAGCCGACATCAAACCATTAGATGTAATGAGTAGTTAAAATGGACGATTAGTCAAGTTTTGAAACACCTCTTCTCTTCAAGGTTAAAAAACACCGATGATGCTAATTTATAATCATGAGGAATCAAACCGATCTTTTTCAAAACAGAGACCCTTTTCGTTAAAAGTAAAAAAAAAAATAAATATTAAAAATTATAGTAAATCATAATAAATTAATTTTTTAACTATCCAGTTTCAGGGTTAAACCTTTTTTATATTCCAGCTAAAAATAATATTAACGGCTCCGTTAGTCGATGAAATCATTCAAATTTTAACGATTAAATTAGAGCACTCGAAAAGTTTTAAATGATTTCTATCAAACAAGATTGCGATAAATAAGATAAATGTTAGTATTATTATAATTAAAATTATTTAATTAACTAATAATAAAAAAAAATATGGATTTTATCTTGACACTGGGAGATAAATACTATTAGAAAACATATAAAATATTACAGAATATGAACTATATAAAACATTAATTTAGAATTGTAGAATTAATCGAAACTATTATATTTAAAAATTAAATATTGCGGGTTGTCATATTCTTACCCTAGCCTTTATCGCATTTTTTTTTTTGAGGGGGGGAGGGAAGGTGGCTTTTCAGCTATCAAAATGAGTTAAACTTTGATGAACACATGTAAAATGTGCGGACAATTTTCCATTTCTATAAGAGCTTCTGAAAACCTGTATCAATATGAAAGAATATTCTAGAAAATTCGGTTTTCTTCTCACGGTCCTGCCTGTCATGAACCTGTTCTCTGGATAAAAAGGCAGGGGCTTGATAGCATGTCATAAAATGTTAATGTTAGGAATATGTTGGTCAACTAAAGGTAAACTGCACATCTGACAAAACAATAAATTATTTTGGCCCGCTTTTAAAGAAATAAAACGGGTTATTCTATATTTTTCAAAAAAGGTGAATTAACAGGAGAATTAAGAGGGTTGCACAGCGCTGAATTGAGGGAACTGAACCGACTGGTAAACGCCCGAGAGTTTGGTCGAAACGTAGATGGGTGGATTGCGTTTAAACTGATAGAGTATATTTAAGTATGGGGGGGGGGGACGTCACGGGAAAGATATATACAGATAACGATTGGTGGTATCGGCATTGAACCTTCGGGTTCGCTAGGCCATCATTATTATTATTATGTCTTTTTTCAAAGGTTTAAAATTTTTCAATATATAAACATCGTGTGAAAAGTTTTTCTTTAACAAACTTACTATCTATCCAAAAAACAGAGGCATGGCACTGCAGTAGCTTATTTTGTTTTCTCCATGAATAAGGTGGAAATTACTTAAAACGGCATTGAATTTCAATTAAAATGTTTAAAAGATTATCACCAATTTTTTTCAGCTTGGTTGGCGAAATTTTATGATTCTGAACTAAAAATTATATTTTTCCAAGAGAATGACCCTCATAGTATGTATGTTAGGAGAGCTTTGGATAGATTGTAAGAGTTTATAATAAGAACCTATGAGAATAAATACGTTGTGAACATTTACTACACTTTATTAATGCTTAAAAGGATATTTTTACAATTCACAATGGTTTTGTTAAACTAGAAGGGACTGCAATAGCCATTCTACCCTCATTGCTATTATAAGAAACCAATGGATTGAGGAAGGTCAATAGTGGCTACTGGATCTAATGAAGGGGGCATGGCAATATTTCAACGGGGGGCTGATGAACACAAAACCTCCCCTGCGAAGACTTGGGGTGGGAAATCCGGCCGAGGGAAATGGATAACAACTTGAGTAATCACACAAAGCATTCATCTCCATTCATTGATTTATATATCAATAAATAATATCAACGAATTGTACAAATAAGTTCTAATTGAACTTGACCCCACCTTATTCGCTAATGGAGAGGGAAAAGAATATAAGTCTAATTTTGATAAACATTGTTAATATCTAAAAAAAAATCATGTTATTTGGTCATTAAAAAAGAAACCATTAATGAATGAATCCAATATGATCCTCAAAAATTTTGAATGGGATAAAGCTCCATCCGAAATAAAATATAACACAAAACTAGAATTAGAAATAGTAAAATAAATCCAAATTTCCTTTTCTACATTTTGTAACACATAATTGTAATAACATAGAATAATTAACAAGTAAATGCAAAACAAAAATGCTGATTCATAAACAGAAAATAATTTTAAGTGGAAAAGCAAGGTAACTCGTTTTATTTATTTGTTGAGTTTTTCAAATTGAGGAACAACAGATTAAAAGAAAAAAAATGAACTTAAACCGCTGTAGAATCAAATAACTTAAAAGAATAATAGGTGATTCCTTGTTCACCTGAATATTTAAGAAAATATCAGATTTTTTCTTTTTTTCTCTTTAATCTTTTTGCTATATATATTGTATTTTTTTTTTTAGCAAATCACATAGATATTGTGTACTGTAAAAGCATTAACATTGCACGTGCATCGATAGAAATCTTACTATAAATTAGTAAAAGAAGGTAAGATAAACAAAGAGTTGAATTATTCTAATAAAGATTACATGAAACCAGCTTAAAAAAAAAAAAATTAATAGAAAATAATTCTTGCACGAAATCATACAGTCTGCATTACAATATCTTATTGATCCTATGGGAAAAACTGGCGTCACGTTTCATTTATTGCTATCAATTGAATGTTTAGTGAATAGACTTAAATGATGTGTGCATATTATGCATATATTATTTAATAAAAAATATAAACTTAGATAGACAGACAAAAACTATTAAGTTCCTCCCAATAAATAAAAAGTTGCTTAGAGTTCTTTCGAGCTTACCGACTGGATTAGTAATTGATATAATTATGTATCAGTGCAATATTTCAATTGATATGAAGACAAATCAATAATGATAGGGACTATCATTATTGATTTGTCTTCATATTTTCTATTTGCATAAGCTATTAATGTGGGCATATTATATCACTGGTAAATCTGATACGATCTTGAAAACTAAATCTAAAACTCAATAAGATTTTATATCTATATATACTTTGTTCATATGTTTTGAAACAGTCATAATATTTTAAGAGCATTAGGCTCCTAAACATATTGGATCGGTTTCTACGCAATATATAAGTTACAAAAGTTCACATATATACTCACAGTATATAGTGAAATTAATTTTTTTTAAATGTAACTAACAAATTTTATGAATATTCTCAAAAAATATATCACCAACTGTTATTACATTTTTAGATAATATAGTGCAATCAAGAAAAAACCATGTAAGACCCCATCTAGCCATTGTGGGATGAATAATTTCTGAAAATGATTATTTTGACGATTCTCAAAAAAAAAAAATAAAATAAAATAAAAGAAGCCACTAAGGGAATATTAAAAGTCCCATGCGGAGGAGCTGGTATAGTTGGTGAAATGTTGGTCACTGGAGAAATTTTTTGTCGTAGCTAACTGCCTGGAAGAGACTAGAGAGGGAACAGGCCCATATCTCAATTAGGGAATGAAATATTGAAACGGACAGCTTAAGTTTCAACAGCACTTTTTCTTCTCTTCTTTTATTATCCATCATTATTATTTTTATTATTTCTTTTTTTTCATTCGGTCGTCCGACACCCATATAAATTTATGGCCATGCTAGCAGAATGATATGTGCATTGGAGGGTATTAAATTTTTAATGGAATCCCTCAGGAACTTACTGAAATGGAAAGCCTCGCCGAAAGATTTCGTTAAGGGGAAACGACCGCCAATAAAAGCCATCTATCACGATACTGCAAAAGTTTTATGGATTAAGAAACTTAAGTCCATTTATCAAAGCTTCGTGAATATTCACGATGAAAAACTTTCCCTCAATACGCTATCCCATTGTCAAATTGAACCTGTGTTGCCACATGCTACCCTCAGATAGGCAACTTACTCAACAGAACACTATAATATACGGACAACACCTGTATATAGAGATAGTATTTTGTAAATATGTTTAATATGCATTTAGTGACTAAAAATATTTTAATCAATTTATTCTTAAGGAATTTTCAAATGTTTAAAAAAAAAATAATAGAAGAAGTTTAAAGTGTGCTCATAACATTTTTAGAAATTATATTACATAATATGTTTTTATACTGAATATAAAAGTATTTAAGAAATGGTTTAAATGTCAAAATTATTATTAATTTATTTCTATTATTTCTTGAAATTTATCTAAATAATTAGTAACGTTATTTTTTAAAATAATAATCATAATAATTTTATTTATTTATTCTGGGACAAGTCCCAGTATTATTTAGAATAATATAACAGGCATTGAAAATGTGTTTTAAAGCCTTCGGGTAAAATACAAAATTAAAAATAGTAAAACTAATGAAATAATAAAACCATATAAAATATTTCTAGTAATAATAATAAATTGAAAAAAATGAGACTATAATAATTAACAAAAATAAAAATAAAGTTTATATAAAGCACCACGTCTAAATAGATATTAATTGAAATCTATTAGTGTTTTGTATTAAACAAACCATTTATCATATCATAAATCATAAGATAACTAACTTCTAGTAAAATAAAAATGGACTTATTTAATTAACAAGAAAAAACACTAAATGTAACAAGAATAAAAAGGCAATAAGAAATATATCCACCATCATAAGCCAATAGAAGTTATTAGGAAATAATAATGAAATATATACATATATATATATATATATATAAGAAAGAAGTAATGATGATTTTTACTGATAAATAAGATTTCTTGTTATCAATGGACAATGTATGTAATATCTAAGGAAAAGAAAATTGATGTTGATTCAATTAAATAATAAAAAATAAAATTAAAGTTAAAAATCCTAATTTGAGGTTGAGAATTCAAAAACTAGCAAATTTCTATATCAATTATGATATGATTCTAAATACAAAATTAAAAAAAAAATTCAAAGAGCTGAAACTGTAAAGAAAACTTGAAATTTTTTGTGGAAACATTTTTTAAATATTCAGAATAAGCCATTATTTTAAGACTAATCGAATTGTGTAGATTGTTATTTTTATAAATGATATACGTATATAGTTTAAATGCGTTGAGATAAATTGAACACAAAATAGTATTGTATCATGACATTGTTAACTGACTAAAGTATCAAGAAAGAAATCCCTAATTTAGAAGATAAAAATAGATATATAAACTTTATACAAATAGTTTATTTACCTGTTTTGATCATACCAAAAATATTTAGTTTTAAGATTTATATTTATACTTTATAACTTTTTTTTTTTTACTTTTAATGTTTGATGGTTATAGGAATACTATAGAATATGATACTATAGAATAAACAAGGATAGAACTGGTAAATGGTAGATGGTATAGATGATGATAGAATGACTGAAAATAGATCTTCAAAATATAGTGGGACTATATCTATATATAGAACTCTGTTTATTGTAGTTTGCCATTAGTAGGAAAAGGTTAAGAATTACGTAAAGACTCGAAATAAAAAAAAATTAGTTGCTGACACCTACGTTGAGATCTCCGACAAGACCATTCTATTGGAGTTACTTAAAAAAGCATTTTAAGACTATGTAGGGATTGTGTAATATATTGTAAAAAACAATTTATTACCATGTTGTATCCACTAATATTCTACTATTGAATCATTCATGAAGCATGTAAGCTTAGGCCATGGCCCGAAATTTATAAAGGAACATACAACTTACTACCTATTGTAGTGATAAGGCTTGAACATGATTTTTTTTTAAAGAAAATTTTGTTTGTGTATAACAAAAAGTGTATGTAAGTTTACAAAAATAAGAAATACTGATAATTTTGATGTAGGAAAGTGGATTACGTTTTCTTCTTTATTACTTCATATTCCTTTTTTACATTACAAAAAAAAAAAAAAATGATGACTAATTCTTAATTTAAGCAATTCTCTTGTCCGAAGAAAACCTGACGATTTCAAAAAGCTTCGTTTATAAGTTTTGACCATTTTTGTTATTTTTATATTTGAATAGAAGTTCGTCAGTATTTGTTACTGGATAAATAATTTAAAAATTATCATACAGTCACAAGGGTAATATTCTTGAAGTAATTAATATTTTATCTTTCTCATATCAATGGTATTTTATCTTTTTACTTATCTTTAAATGTGCACCATAATGTAACAGTTTTTATGATATATTTTGTATTTATCGATTGATATCTCCCGAGCGCTGAGTACGAAAGATAAAAATCGCTAGTCATAATATAAAAGGTATAGTGAAAGTATAAGGTAATCAAATGAAAACAGAAACTGGTGAATAAATGACAGTGTTACTGTAAAATCTTTATAAACAGTTAAACGTGGCAACACAGATTCGTTAATTTTTATCTGGATTTTTTTTTTATACATTTGGACACTTAAATCCTAACAATATATGTTGAAAACAAATCTTTCAAAGGCTCTATGTCAGCTTTTTTTCACCAAGTTAAAAAAAAAATAATGTAACCAAACCGCTTAGAACGGTAAAATGTCATTTCAACATGAAAATTTAGTAATTTGATAGATTATATTTATGAAAACATTAATTAGAAATAAATTTATAATTAACATTAAATAGGGGTGAATTGTTCACGATTGAAAAGTGGAATTGACTGAGCTTTGAAATTTTCTGATTTATTAATATGATACAAATTTGATTAATCTCCAACAAAATTCTTAATTTACAATTTGGGAGCAGTGTATATCAAGGAGAGGCCGTGGAAGCTGAGGGAGTTAAGGTGTCACCTTAGTAACCTAATATTTCTAACGGCACCCGGTTGATTCCGGTCTGGGCGGATTTAGGATCATTATCATTTGTAAGTTATCATAACGGCATATGATATACGATAAACTGAAAATTTTCTTTTCTCGACTTTTGGGTTCTCCGTACCTTGAAACATAAAAATCTAAAATTTCGAGGTGTTAAATTTTTGTCTTCGGATCGATTACAAAGATTCATCACCATAAATAATAAAACAATAAAGTGTTTCAAAACCATATAAATTACTCAATTGTGATTTTATTTTATTAAAGTTTTATTATTACTGAAAATTTACTCGAGTATAATCCAGTGAGTTTTTTTAGTATAATAGCGATAAGATCAGCAGAATAGCGAACAAGGCAAATAGCTCTATAAATTAACACATATGCGCATCCCACCGTGGATCGCAGAGAAATCTGGACCTAGCCCTCGCATACATATCGCTCCTAATGCCGGTAACGGTCTGCCATCAGATAATTTGAATGTCTCAACAGAAGGCGGGCGGTAAATCAGGAGGATAGGCGTCAAGTTATGGAGCTAGCGGCATCTTCAGAGGGCAGCTGCTTTCGGCCCGATTTATAATCCTTATAAAGATGTTGCTGTGGGCCGGCTGCCATTGCTGGAGGGGATTTGTGGTTAGGGGTGTGCTCTGTCTCGGGGGACAAATTGGGAAGGCCACAAAAAATTATAGAAAAAGAAAAAACTATACGGATTGGAGAAATGATGGTATTCTACAAAATAATGTTTTCTCATATAACTAAGAGGGTATCGGTGTGGGTATGCGGGGACCCCATTGATTGGAGGAAATGTGACTACAGTACACCATCGGCTATGGTTGACCTATCATTCTTCTTCTTGCTATGGACAGGCTGGTCCGTACTCACGGCTTATCGCCACAATCACAAACGGTCGTTAACGAGTCAACACGTGCCAGGGCAGTATTTCATTAGATCGGTCCGGTATGTCTCTCATATCGTTTTTCACTTGAGGGAAAAAGGGTTAGAAATAAATACATCATATCCCTTTAATTTTGCTTTTTACAATACTATACTTTAATATGGGTCATTACATCTCCAAAATGGATTTAGAAATTCTGTAAAAGGTTTATTGTTAAACATCAAACTTTTGTTCCACTCAAAATCTATTGTAGAAATACTTTACCTCTGAAAAACCCTTATTTAGAAAAATAAGCATGTCTGTACAAAAAATCTAAATGATAATGAAAGCGTATTATTTAACTTAACTGGAGACCGTGATGTTTATTCCAGTGAAATACTGTTGAAATAAATAAATTTTCTTTTTACAACAATTTGCCTTTAATTATTTTATTTGTGTTTGATTGTTTCTTCATTTTTACTAAAATATTTAAAATCCTATTATATATGAATGAAATGTACTTTGGACTATTAAGAAAGCATAGGAAGTGTTTATTTTCTATTATCGGTGTTCATCAATACTTGTATTTTTCCTATAATTGGGAAAAAATAAAAACATAACATTTATTTATTTAATCCATTTCATTTGAGTAAAAAAAAGGCAGGATATGACATATTCTTGTAACAGTAGTTGCATAATACACTGAAAATAACTATCCTTTCTCGCCAGACCCGCGTTTTTAACGTTTTTAAAGTAAAACATATAAATTTAGGGTAGTGAGACTGTTTCCACAGGTAACTAGTTGTCATTACGACGATTATAGATATCCACCTATTTATGTACACATACACTAGCTTTTTATGATAGTGGTTGTATAGAAAGGCAGTTGATGAAGAATTCGTATGTCTCAACGGTCGGGTAGCACTTTTTTTTTTTTCTTGTATTAAGTATGTAAGAAAAAGTCAAAACAAAAACACTAACAAATCTGACCTCGAAAGTACTTTTGACATCTAAAAAATCTCGAAACTTTAGGTCTATTTTTTAGTTTGTCGCCTTGATCCCTAATTGTTTTAACGAAAAAATAGGAAAAAAAAATAATGTGTCGAATGAGTAATATTTCAGTCAAGCCAAAGTTCCAGCACTGCGGTCATAAAATGATTTTTATAAATTCAAGAACTAATGTACAGCACTTACTATGTATGAGAGAACATATTATAACGACAAAGCAATAAAGGAATATTTGCTGCTGAAAGCTGAAATTTGTAAGAAATATTTAATAAACTTACTTGCTACTTTTTTTTTCGACTTATATTAATCACGTTTAAAAAAGTGTTCTTACCTGTAACAAAAAAGAAACTAGAATAAATATATATCATAAATTATAAAAAATATCTACATAAACTGATGGATAGAAAAAATATTTCTGATTCGATTATTGCTAATTCTCAATATTTACTGCACTGTTTTATTAGCATTAATTTTTTTCGACATATAACTTTCAATGCCTTATCCTCCTTTTTGTCTCCAGGTCAAACATTAAAATAAATAGTGGTTAATTAATTTAATTTAATATATTGGACGTTTTGGTATTTCGTCTCCTTTGAGGGCAACCAATCTGCCCCGACCTAGTAATACCTACTAATGATAAGGTGAGTCAGAGATTTTTAAAAATATTTTATTCATTTAAAAAATTACATTCAATATGGTCCGACCAGGGCCCTATTCCATAATAGAGTACAAACAATTAAAAATAGTGTTGTAGTTTCTACTTTAATTACACTAAATTGCGTAATGTTGACTTGTACTTTTATACTATTTAACTCTTGTAATATCACTAATAGTAGTCTCCATTGAAAAAAAATAACTATCCGTGTTAGCAGTTCGTAGTTTGAATACTTGTATTTATAAAGTAATACTATTAGTTTTCACTAACAGGGTCCCAGATCACAACATATATCGGTCGGTGCCGAAATAACACATACAAATGATAGACATAAGTTATATGTAAATATTACAGTTTTGACGATAAGTACAATATGAATTGATCTCTAGTGATACAATTAATAATTTAATTAAAAACTACTAAAATGAAAATAAAGTTAAAAAATAATTATTTAACAAATATCAAATTAAATTAAATAAAAAATAATAATAGTAATAGAAATAACTAAGAGAATTTTGAAGTGAATAATAAAACTGCAAATTTGCAATTAGTGAATTAATATAATAATGAGAATTAAAGAAGATGATACAGAATATGATAAGAATAAGAATCCAATAATATCTATTACTAAGCACACACATACATTTCTAATTCTAATTGTATTATAATTAATAAATTAAGTGGAGTTAAAAATACAGGCAGATATGGTCATTTGGTGAATAAAAATCAATTATAAGGAATCATAGAAGTAAGAAAGTTATCAGTTAACTAATTTTTTTTTAGTTTTTTTTTTTTTTGGTTGATTTATTTATTAGTTCTTCTGGTAAGCGATTAAACATATATGGTGGGTACCATACAGTTTAAGGTATGTTTATAAGGGTGGTTCGATAAATTTAATTTTGTTTCTTAAATTTTTTAGATATATTAATTCTTATCTAAATAAATTATTATCCATAAATTTGAAGATAATTCTATAAAATAAAATAGCTTAGGTGGTAAAGTACTAACGATTTTAAAATTTTCTGTTTTATTATATTTGAAATATATAATTACAATAATGAAGTTTTGTCAATGACTAGATTTAATCTTGTTATATATTTAAAAATTAGTGATTCATTCAATAATACTGAAGGAGATTAGACTCTGAAGAGGAGAGCGCAGTATTTCCAAACTAGTAAAGCTAAAAAAATAAATGAATTAGCACTATTGTGTTTGAATTTTTGAACTGTTGGCAGTAATTAGTATAAAAATATTTATTCTATTAATAGATCTGCTTGGATTTACTTGAATATCACAATGTATTTGATATGATCTTTATCTCATTAAAACCGTTAGCTAATAAACCATTCATTTCTTGAAGCTGACCCTGAGACTCGAGGAAAGCTGTAATTTTCTCCGCGAGAAGGTAATACAGCCGCAATACTTTAATAGTTACAAATTATCTTACGCAAGATTTTCCGATAGAGACGGAAACGGAGAGAGAACAACAATTCTAAGGCAGACTTTACACTCATGAATATCAGAAAACAGTGCTCGTATATGCAAATGTTTATAACAGTCACAATAATGACGAGGAAATGGTGGATTTAATGGCGATCTGCAAGAACTGGCCACTGCTCTTAGGTATCCAACAAGTTCTTGCATGTAGATTTCTAGATAAGTATATTTCATCCAGTCTAAGCTTGTAGGGATCGAGGTGCTGAAGCATTCCCGTGCCAAGATAATGTCTACATCTGACAACCAATACTATTTTGTAGACAAATCACCTCAACACCTTATCAACCAGATACTAACTAATCAATCTCTTCACCCCTCACTTATCTTGCAATGTATTCAAACACATGAGAAATAAAATTACAAATAAAAAAAAAATAAGTCAAACAAATTAATTCAATTTAATGTCTGGAAACACATTTAATTTAGAAATTAGTTACAAAAGTAAACTGCAAATGAGTTATTTTTAAAATTCTTATTTTCTTTGACTATCTGTATCTTTATTTTTTTTTTGTTTTACACACCGCCTTTCTAAATCTAATGTATTTTCTACACACCATTTATTTCTAAGAATGATTATTCTTTACGTACTTTTGAACTTCTTCTACACTCTATATAACGGGCTATTACTAAGATCTTTTAAGACCATTCTTAATAATATGTAAGTGTAATTTTTAAGTTATTTGGTTTTTTGTCTATAAGATATTTTCATGATTTGTCTGAATTTCTGTACTGTATCTCTTCGTCATTAATACTTACAAAATGTTGATATTGAGAGTTCAATCAAATATCTTCTCATGAATGAAGAATGAAGAATGTCAAAAAAAGGTTTGTTTTTTATTTTTCATAACTTTATTACTGGATCGGCCTTAAGGCCTGGTTGGCCTTACACGGTTATGTTATCAGTTTGTTGATTTTTTTAACAGTTTATAATGGAGGGGGGGCGAGGTATAGTCTTATCCAAAAGACACCCCTAACTATTTACAATCCTATAACCATTCAGCAATTGTAAATAATAAAGATCAATTTTAAAGATTTTAAAAATATATAATAAATAAAAATAATAATTGTTATTTAATTAAGGATGAAAACAAAAAAAAAACAAATGATATTTATACAATTAATAATTGACTTACTGAAAAAATAAATAGATTCAGAGTTTATAACATGATGTATATGTCAGCCTGGGCCACAATTTTTGGGATGAGGTTGGATTGCCAACATTTTAGGTCACTGCATCTCTAACTATGTAGCTTGGTAATTTTGTAAACCGTTTTTGATAAAATCATCAATTGATTCGATTAGCCGTTTCCTATAAACCAGGGGAAATCTACTGCGATACTCAAGACCTTATTTCGGAACGAATGCATTTTTTTTCTTGTTGTAAGCTGCTCCTTAGACTTTACAACTGAAGATTAGTAATGGCATCAGTATTGTTTTGTATATGAGAATAACTTTATCTAGTCATAATCCAGAATTTCTGTTGACGATAGGATACAACTTTTGAGAATCAGTTCATACGAGCCTCTTGGGCGTCTAAGAGTAAAAATTTGAAGCACATTTTTCAATTTGAGACTGGTCATCCATTTAGTAAAGTATGGTTAAGAAAAATGTTGATATTTTGTATCATTTCCATTGAATAACATATTGAAAACTTGGGTGTTAACTTTAACATGAGAGGATCCCAAATATCAACATTTTTAAAATGTTAATGGCGCAGAAAAACTACAATAGTATTCAGAAAAATCATGGAAAAGAAAATTATCATGATTTACGATTACTTAAGTACCTTCACAAAATTTAGTACTTTGATTTTCAATCAGCGTCCGAATTCTCAGTAGGTTATATGAATGGAATATATTACCATTATAATTTAATTACAATATCATGTTTGTGAATAAAAGACTAAATATATTTTTATTTGTTAACCATTTAATTTTTTTTTTGCGGATTGATTTCAGACTTGACTGAAAAGTATATCGGTTATTACTACTTAAATTGTGATCCTTTAACAAAAAACGAAGACATATCAAACGAACTCGAGTAGTAAAAGCGGACGGAATAAAAGAGGCAGCCGACAGTGTGAAAGGATTGATGACAACTGGCCCGACTCTAATAACACTTGTGCTGGAGGCTCCGGTGACTTAGCAACTTCTCCAGGGCTAGCGGATAATGTTGGAGTCATTTCGTTTAAATAGAACTCCAGTACGAGGGGTTGAGAGGACCTCAGTACAATGGCGGGGTACCGTATAGCTCCTTCGGTACAGGATGGAGTGTCCGTTATGTTTGATTGTCAATATCACAACCACTAACTTAGAAATCAATGTCAACCACGTCTCACGATTTAAAACATAAAAAAAAACCATTCATTTGTAATCTCATTCGACATTAAATAGATCACAAATGGGGAATAAATTAAAAACGCATAGCAATAAGTGCATACAAAATATGAGAAACACATAATACTAGTGTTTCTCATATTTTGTATGCATTTGATTAATAATACGACATAACCGGTTATAAATCGATTTTTACTGAGGTGTCAAGGCCGAATGCAAGGGGTCAAGGTTTACAGAACGCTTATGAGTGGTGTGGGTTAAGTTCCCATCTGGGTCAATAAATAAGTATTTCGCTATGTTCCCGCGGTTTAAGCCATGATACTTTCTCTGTGATTAAGGCTTGAAGGCATGTAGTCAGCTGTCAGGGATGGAATGTAAAACAGGGTGAACTGAAATGTAACGGGACAAAAATTATAAATCAAAATCTGGAATTATTTTCTCTTTTAACTAATTTTAACATTCTTTAATCAGCGGCTAAGGGTTAAACTAGTTTGTATTTATTTATTTTATTTTCAAGGGAAATCTTTACTACTTCTCCTTTAATTATTTAATTTTCCGTTCATTATCTAGTCCAGTTTACTGTCAAGTTATTATAATAAAAAAAGTAAGATATTATCATCTACTCTATTTAATTTTAAATTGATCTTTTTCCGTAAACTGATCTACCGCTGTGGCTGTTATTACTTTGGTTTGATTTTACATTGGTATCTAATTATAAATTCGTTTAATGGATCGAAAGTGGGTAGCGGATCACGGGAGAGGGTCTGAGAGAGTGAATTAGGGAGAATAAATTTGTCAAACAAATGAAAAAAAAAATGTCCAAATGGAATGAAATCGGTAAATAAGAAAAAAATAAAATGTTAGTATTTAGTGTGTAGAAGAGTATTGATTGTAAAAGAAAAAGGAAGGGGAAAAATTTATTGTAGGATCTTGTGAATATATATATTGTATATATGTCCGATCATATGGTATGCTGTGTATTGTAACGACCCAATGTATTTGGGCAGCACGGCTAAATAAAACATTTCTCTTTATATTACATAATGTTTGTTAATAACAATTACTAGATAAATTAAGAAAAGCCAATTCTGTTACATATTTATGTAATTACTATGTCTCACATCTCCTCCCTCTTTAAGTGATATGGTCTGGTTTCTTAATCTGACATAAAAATTGTAAAAATGATTGGCTTTCCTCTATTCTTATAATAATTGTTGTTAATATACACTATAGAATTGTGAATAATATAAATTTAAAAGCGAATATAAAGGTTGATAAGGTTCAAATTCTTCAAATATAATGATTGAAATAACTAGGAACCATTAAAGGTTTTTTTATGAAAAGAAGATCTTAATTTTCAAACGTTTTCAAAGATTGTTTAAATATATCGCTGCTTAGCTTCAACAGTAGAACAAAAAAATTAATTTTATTTTTATTGGACATATTCCAAAAAATCCTTAGACTGATATTTCTTTTTCAAATGAGGCCCCCTACAGACAGTCACGATGTTACTCTACTTGTCAAAAAGTAATCCCAGTCTACAGAACTGTCTTTTGGAATAAGTGCAATACGAAATAAAAAAATATTCATATTTTCTCGACTATCAAAGTAAAGCAGAGTTTATGTTTTAATTGATTTAGAATCTCTATATATAAATAAATAAAGAATCTTCGTATTGTAAGGAAACAAAGAAACATACTTTAAGTGAAAGAATCTAACCATTGAAACTATAATAAATAAATATTCCAAAACAGAAATTGTCTGCTGAATATCACTGCCGCGTACAATAGTGATGTTACCTGACTGTAACTGCCAGGTTTGGCAGGTGTACAACGCTAGGTGATAAATACCGGAAATCGCTGAGAGTCTCTTTAGCGTGTCAGACATGGAGCCTACGACAAACCACCTGGCAGCCGTCCGAGGATCCTTCTATTTCCCGCCCCCGCCAAAAATAACAGCTGACTTGGGATCACACGGCCGGGTGGCTCCCAGCTCTCCCGTGAACAGCTCGCTCAGGAATAGACAGGATAAATTGTCGCCATTACGGATGCATCACTGCGAAAACAGAACTAGCACTCCAGGTCAAGAGCCAAAACCAACAATTCGCTAAGTGTTCGGCCTAGCCATTGTCTTTAGCGGTCAGTGGTAGCAAATAGTAGAAGCTATGCGTAGAAATAATTTATTTCTGTCATGAAATTTATATATGTTTATGTATCCGATTTAAAAAAGTCGGTGAATTAGATAGGCTGTTTATTGAATAATACTTGAAAGTATATTAGCATCAAATATAATATAATTCTTCCCTCATTACGGCACATTGAAGCTATTCTAATTGTATCTTTCCGATCCACAATAAGGCTAAGTTTGAAAATATATCAATTGGACCTCTGCAAGTTGAAATGCCTGTCATCATACATAAGCTTACTTCTTAATGTGATATCTAACAATGTCTCTTTCGATTCCTACTTAACAAATAACTTGTTTGGCCATTATTTTGGAATTAGCCTGGAAGAATAAAGTAAAAAGCCATCGACGCTAATTTTCCATTTTGTCAGCCCCTCTACAATTCAAGAATTTGTTGTAATATAAAACTATAAAACTTGTTTTGAATAACTCAAAAACAATATATTTTCTGGAATAACATTACTGTTTATTCGAACAGTAAATAAATTCTCTACAAGATTTAAACCAAAACCATTTTAATTGGACCAGTATTAGGAAAATGTACTTAATTAATGTGTTCCCAATTCCCAGTTCCAACTTTTTAAACGGCGTCGAATATCCCTTAGGTCTTTTACAGTCCGTTATTATTCACTTAAATGAAACCTGAAATTCAAAAACAATAATATGCAATACATGCTCATATATTCTTCAATGTAGCCATTTCTGGGAAAGCAACACCCTAAAACGTCGTACGTCTTTCATTTTTGAATCATATAACGTTTAGGATCTCAAACTGTACATTTTTCAATTCAATCCCTATAATTGTTGACTATTTTTCGATGATCTTGATGATTCGATAATATGGTTATATTCGCTTTCCATAATACCTAACATTTATATTCATACGTAAAAGGTTTGAATATATAAATAAAAACGATTTATACACTAACAATTAATTAATTGTCGACAATGGTTAAAAAACCAAAATTCCTGCAGATAATGTTATACATGGTTGCTCGTTGTGCCTGCCACAGTTCTCTCCATGACGTCTACCCGACGAATTGCAACTTTCCCCGGACTGTTAGAGCTAAGTCAGTAAGTAGCCCATCTTGGGAACTACCACGATTCCCCTCCCCCTCCCTCCCTTCTCCCCAATAGGATAAAAATAAACTAAATAACTAAATCGCTCTGGAACGGGACCCCTGAGGTAATTCTCTCCGAAGCTACGTGATTGGCTGGAACGTGCTCTACAACTAGCTTGATTGGGTTAGCCCGCCCAATCAGAGCAGAGCATTCAGTTAGATCGCGTTTATTGGAGATAGTGGGTTTTCCGCCGGGCCAATCTCTGCCTTGTTTGTTGTCAGTGATGAAATTTTATCGGCCAATTGCCCCTTTTCTCGCCCTGTTTCCTCTTAATTGAGTAGGTAATTAAAACCTTCTTCCTTCCGTTTTAATTATATTCCGTCCTCGCATTGAAAGGCCGTGCCTTACCTTTTCCAGTTCGATGTCGTATAATTTCATTTGTGATCAATTTGCTCTACCTTTACGGTTCTGTAATTCAACTAGATATTTTATGTTTTAGAGCATTCCCAACCTTGAATGAAAATTGAGAGAAGTTTTTATTAAATATTAATTTTGAGAAGAATTTTGGTTCGGTGTACGGTCAGGAAAAACACAAATAGGTAAAAGTTATTTATTATTGCTAATGTTTCGCCCAGAATTGGAGGCCTTTATGATGGCTAAGAACAGAAACCAAGAAACAACCCATAATAATATCTTGCTATTTGTTCTTAGCACTAATGAAGGCCTGAAAATCTGGGCGAAACTACAGCAATAATAAATAAGTTTTACTTATATCTGTTCTTCACGAAACACACCTCCACAATCTTTTACTCAATATCTAAGGTCAAAAACTAAATCATCATTAATTGTAAAAACAATTTTTTTAAGCTTGAACATATGAAATACGCTTTTATTTGCAATCTGAACTCCATTGGAAACAACTCAAATGTGCATGAAAAATATGACAGTGAGACTAGTGTCTCTTAATTTCATAATATAGATAAATAGTCTGGAGGTGTAAGTAATGATAGTATTGGAATCGTTTAATTCTTTGAACCTTAAGACTTTCAAATTATTTTTTGATGCATAATTAAATGAGTAATAAAATTTTAGAGTTTTAAAATTTGGCTAAAAATTATTTTGAGTTTGATGCACCTCATAGCTGTACAAAAAAATTTATTAATGTTGAAAGATTAAATCAAAACACAAATTTCACTAGTGTAAAAAAAAAACTAATTATAATTTAAAACAAATATAGATCAGACATCTCTTCACTTACCTCTAAGAAAAATAATCTAGTGAAATACAATTCAATTTTTACCTCACTCAACTAATAATAGACGTACTCAATAATTCTTTTTATTATATTTTTTTCATTGGTTTGGTCAGTTCGACCTATTTTTTTAGATTTTAGATCGCATAAAGGGATAAAGGGATGGAGTGAAACAGAAACAGAATTTGAAAGGGGAAAAGGATGAGAAACAGAACAAAAAAATGAGTAAGACAGAAGCAGAAATGAAACATCTAATACCTATGGAGCTGTTCTATTGTTTCGAACATGGAGGTAATTGTCGGTGCCTGCAATCCCAACAGAGAACAATGAGGTTCCCGCCTCCTTATTATCGCCCTTCCTTACCCTACCTCCCGCTGTATTTTTAAAAAATATTTCTTTTATAAAAAAAGAATCTGAACCTGGGGTATATATTGAAGTAACCAATGTACTTCGGAATGTACCCTTCAAAAAATCCGACCTAAATACTTAAAAGTTTTGTCATATTGCCTCACACATATTGCATCAGTGATATAATTAAAATACAGTAAAGATTCCCAGAATATTGACATGTTTATGACACGTATAAATTTAAAAACGTTATATCGATTAGTTTTTTAACACAGTTTTTGTAATAATAAATCATATATTTATTTCAGGACATGTATTTAAAATGATACTGGTGGAAATAAAGGGGGGATTTTGAAGTTTTAGCGTAAAATAAATGAAAATTAAGAAACTAGGAGAGAGAAAAAAAACTAAGCCTGAATAGGAAATGAACCTGGTTATGACTTATCTATGGATAAATGCCGCCTTTACTCTATGGATCATGTGGCGAATTGATGCGAAATAATGGCAGGGATAGACTAGATGTGGCAAAGTTATACCACCATAGGACTACTGACCAGTGATGCTTACTAACGCTATGCCCCAAAAAAACTTACGGAAAATTCAGTAATAAAATTTATTGGGGTGAGCAAAATTTCACGGACTACCAGGCATCGCTTAACAGCACTGTTATTTTGGTTATCCACAAAAGGACGAAATGATCAGTATCCTTGGTTTAGCAATGGATTGTGCAGATTGCTATCACCTGATTGACACCAATCTATTGACTAGTACGTGAGAAAACATTAGGAAATACCAGAAGCTTTGAATTACATACTACCCAGAAAAAGTCATTTTAATTCCGATGGTCTTATAGTACAACGGATTGATCTTAAAAAGCTCAAAGAGACAAATTATTTCAGTCTTAATCTTGGTAAGTTTCCACAAAAAGTTAATTTGCATTGTCAAAAAACGCAGTTCTGCTTGAAATCTGCAAAATTGTAAGGAAATTTCTAAATAAAGTACTCCTATGATTTATCCGAGATGTAGATATAATATTCCCCAAATTTGAAAAAAAGTAAAGATTACTTAATAACAAAAAATTTGTAAATTAAAATATTTTTTTAGTAATTTATTTATTGTTATTTACAACTGTATAAAATTATATACAACAAGCAAATGTGCTATTAGATATGAAATAACATGGTACAAACATGTGGAGAATCTATCAATTGATAGAAATCTAATTACGTTACAAGAGAAGAAGATCTCGGGGCCATTTTCTTTTTAGACGCCTAGAGGAATTATCAGGTATGGAAGGAGAAGCCAGGTTAGAAACAAGTGGGTTTAGGTGGTTGAGAAGTTTGTCATGGATTGGTATCTGGTTCTGGCCAAATCGGCAACATATGGAACATTGAGGTCTTGATGGACAACTTGATTTGTGACAAAATAAGGAGTATTTACGAGAGGAATTCGATGGTTTAGTGGAGCCCCAAAGCTCAACTCCGTATATCCAGATAGGCCTTATTATAGTCAAGTAGATCAGTCTTTTGTAATGGATTGGAAATTTAGACCATAAAAGAGTTTTATCAACAACACTACATTAATTTTCGATGGTAGATGCTCTAAATAAATACTAAATTATCATTTAACATGATAAAAAGAGGTATGTAGAGGTGCAACGATGAAACTTACAAAAAAAAATCTTTCTATTAAAAGAAAGGCCTTGAAGGCCGAGATATTTCTTTATTGCCGAAGAAGTTGCCATAAACGAAGAATAGGATTGAGTGGGGTTAAGAGGGAGACAGACCCCCTGGAGGGATTGCCTTCCGAAGATATCCTTCTGTTTACTGCACCCATGGGGTCGAACCCAATCATGGGCCAGCCCATGGGTGCCCTAAAGCTCAAGGTTTACGAGGGCACGCCCCTTGGTCAGTGCCTTAGCTCCCGCCATCCCCTTTATTGTTATTTACATACCGCGGCCCATACCATAGCAAAAACTCCACTGGGTCAACTGCCTCCAAGATTCGTAGCTTTTTTATTCCGGTCAAAACAAAACTGCCTTCCAAACTGTTGAGGGTCGAGAACCAATTTCATCCGAACATTAGCTTTCCACTTACCAGTCAAACAGAATATCATTCAGGCATTTGAAAAGATGATGAAAAAAAAACAGATTTATTTATTACAAAAAATGTTCCCACTATTTTAAATTATATTAAATTCCATATGTTTTAATTGCCTTGGATTTAATCACCCTACGGCACAATGTAAGAAG